>NC_090764.1:10364516-10377016 GCF_036898095.1 Palaemon carinicauda
TAATTGTCTGGCCTAACGATGCTTAGATTAAAGGCCATGTATTATTTCTATGTATGGAGACTTAAGGGACACCCTGTATATTCTTATAGCATTAACACAGGTCTGGTTTTAAGGGAAGAAATGGAGACGTTGTCTTTCAGCAATTGCCTGAAGGCAACCCTTATCAAGAACATGTGTTTATCTTTATTCTTGTTAGTTCTTGAATTTGTAGTTATTAATTTTATCATCATTGGTATCATTATTAAGAACATGAGTTTTTTATTATTCTTGTTAGTTTATAGATTTTTACAATTTGTTATTATTATTATTATTATTATTGTTATTATTATTATTATTATTATTATTATTATTATTATTATTGATTTTGTTGTTGTTATTATTATTATTATTATTATTATTATTATTATTATTATTATTATTATTTTGAATGTTGGAATTGGTATTTTTGCTACACCATTCTTCCCAACGTTATTGTCTGAAAAATATTTAAAGCACGTTCTCTCTCTCTCTCTCTCTCTCTCTCTCTCTCTCTCTCTCTCTCTCTCTCTCTCTCTCTCTCTCTCTCTCTCTCTCCTTAAATAGCCTTTGAACCTAGGATTGTAATGGCCGTTTACGAGTTCTTTAGAAGTCTAGTGTTTTCTTTATAGCGTCCCTTTATTTCTGTAGTCTCCTTTTTATAAATGCTCTTGACATTTTGTAGTCCATTGAGTCCTAATAACAGTTTAGATTCCTAAAGACGTAAGATACTCTCTGGAAATGGTGGGACTCTTTGTGTTGACAATAAGGATGTCCATTCCATTTGGAAGGTTCCAGTACTCAACCCGTTGCCGCCTTTAGAAGCTTTGAAAAAGGTCAATTTAAACATTTTGTTATAGAATCATATTCGTGTTCTGTCCTACGCTGTTAAAAAACCGTAATTTTAATGGAAAATCTCCGTGGAAATATACTGTTCTCAGCCGTATTTCAGTAAAATACAGGCGACCGTAATTTTACCTTATAATGGTTAATTTAAACATTCTGTTGTTCAATCGTATTCGTGTTCTGTCCTACACTGTTAAAGAAAAAAACCGTAATTTTAATAGGAAAAGCCTCCGTAAAAATATGCTGTACTTAGCCGTATTTCATTAAAGTAGAGGCGACCGTAATTTTACCTAAGAAAGGTCAGTTTAAACATTCTATTATAGAATCGTATTATGTTCTGTCTTACACTGTTAAAAAAAAAACCGTATTATTAATCGGAAATTCTCCGTAAAAATATACTTTTCTCGGCCGTATTTCAGTAGAATGCAAGCAACCGTAATTTTACCTAAGAAAGGTTAGTTTAAACATTTTGTTGCAGAATCGTATTCATGTTCTGTCTTACACTGTTAAGGAACCGTAATTTTAATCGGAAATTCTCCAGAAAAATATACTGTTTTCAGCCGTATTTCAGTAAAATACAGGCGACCGTAGTTTTATCGTACTTTTTTATTATCTTTTTACGGGTTGGTGACCGTAATATCACTCCTTAACGTCAATATATCCGTTTTTAAAACGGTAAATGCCTGGTAACATTTATTCCAGGATTTTTGCCGTTTTTTATGGCAAATATTAACAGTGTATATCGTGTTTTTGTCAAACCTACAAGTAAATAAATGAAAAATTCTGACTTCTATCTCTGTATACATATTAACTGATATTTCTTGAACTATTGATTGATTGATTGATTTGAGGTTTTCTGAACTATATATATATATATATATATATATATATATATATATATATATATATATATATATATATATATATATACTTACTGCTGGTTGAGTTTTTCTTTAAAGCACCAAAATTGAAAACCAAATAATTTATGTAAGTTATTGGGAGGTATTCATAAAAAACGAAGGATATCCTTGTAAGCATAAGGTAGAAGTACAAGGTAATTCTCTGAAGCAAAAGGTAGAAGTATAAGAAAATCTTTCTTTCCATATTCATAATGATTACCTTTTACTTGCGAGGATATCCTCCAAGCAGAAGTAAAAGGTTGACTCGTGTTTCGGGAGCGCTTAGTTACATGTTGGAACTTGTAAGATTTCATTTGTGCTGTCAAGATAAGAAAGAGTTTAGTATTTATGATACGTATTTAATTCCCTGTTTTTACTTTTATTTAATTAAGTTTACGCATCAGAAAGAACACAGACGCCGCCGCGCCTTCCCCAAAGCCTCGCTGGCAACATCTATCCTCCACCCCTTGCATTAGAAGTTCTTTGACCTCTTTTTAGCTCCCCTACCCCTTGTATTAGAAGTTCTTTGGCCTCTTTTTAGCTCCCCCAACCCTTGCATTAGAAGTTCTTTGACCTCTTTTTAGCTCCCACACCCCTTGCATTAGAAGTTCTTTGACCTCTTTTTAGCTCCCACACCCCTTGCATTAGAAGTTCTTTGACCTCTTTTTAGCTCCCACACCCCTTGCATTAGAAGTTCTTTGACCTCTTTTTAGCTCCCCCACCCCTTGCATTAGAAGTTCTTTGACCTCTTCTTAGCTCCCACACCCCTTGCATTAGAAGTTCTTTGACCTCTTTTTAGCTCCCACACCCCTTGCATTAGAAGTTCTTTGACCTCTTTTTAGCTCCCCCACCCCTTGCATTAGAAGTTCTTTGACCTCTTTTTAGCTTCCCCACCCCTTGCATTAGAAGTTCTTTGACCTCTTTTTAGCTTCCCCCACCCCTTGCATTAGAAGTTCTTTGACCTCTTTTTAGCTCCCCCACCCCTTGCATTAGAAGTTCTTTGACCTCTTTTTAGCTCCCACACCCCTTGCATTAGAAGTTCTTTGACCTCTTTTTAGCTCCCCCACCCCTTGCATTAGAAGTGCTTTGACCTCTTTTTAGCTTCCCCACCCCTTGCATTAGAAGTGCTTTGACCTCTTTTTAGCTTCCCCACCCCTTGCATTAGAAGTTCTTTGACCTCTTTTTAGCTCCCCCACCCCTTGCATTAGAAGTTCTTTGACCTCTTTTTAGCTTCCCCACCCCTTGCATTAGAAGTTCTTTGACCTCTTTTTAGCTCCCTCACCCCTTGCATTAGAAGTGCTTTGACCTCTTTTTAGCTTCCCCACCCCTTGCATTAGAAGTTCTTTGACCTCTTTTTAGCTCCCCCACCCCTTGCATTAGAAGTTCTTTGACCTCTTTTTAGCTTCCCCACCCCTTGCATTAGAAGTTCTTTGACCTCTTTTTAGCTCCCCCACCCCTTGCATTAGAAGTGCTTTGACCTCTTTTTAGCTTCCCCACCCCTTGCATTAGAAGTGCTTTGACCTCTTTTTAGCTTCCCCACCCCTTGCATTAGAAGTTCTTTGACCTCTTTTTAGCTCCCCCACCCCTTGCATTAGAAGTTCTTTGACCTCTTTTTAGCTTCCCCACCCCTTGCATTAGAAGTTCTTTGACCTCTTTTTAGCTCCCCCACCCCTTGCATTAGAAGTTCTTTGACCTCTTTTTAGCTTCCCCACCCCTTGCATTAGAAGTTCTTTGACCTCTTTTTAGCTCCCCCACCCCTTGCATTAGAAGTTCTTTGACCTCTTTTTAGCTTCCCCACCCCTTGCATTAGAAGTTCTTTGACCTCTTTTTAGCTCCCCCACCCCTTGCATTAGAAGTTCTTTGACCTCTTTTTAGCTTCCCCACCCCTTGCATTAGAAGTTCTTTGACCTCTTTTTAGCTTCCCCCACCCCTTGCATTAGAAGTTCTTTGACCTCTTTTTAGCTCCCCCACCCCTTGCATTAGAAGTTCTTTGACCTCTTTTTAGCTCCCACACCCCTTGCATTAGAAGTTCTTTGACCTCTTTTTAGCTCCCCCACCCCTTGCATTAGAAGTGCTTTGACCTCTTTTTAGCTTCCCCACCCCTTGCATTAGAAGTGCTTTGACCTCTTTTTAGCTTCCCCACCCCTTGCATTAGAAGTGCTTTGACCTCTTTTTAGCTTCCCCACCCCTTGCATTAGAAGTGCTTTGACCTCTTTTTAGCTTCCCCACCCCTTGCATTAGAAGTTCTTTGACCTCTTTTTAGCTCCCACACCCCTTGCATTAGAAGTGCTTTGACCTCTTTTTAGCTTCCCCCACCCCTTGCATTAGAAGTGCTTTGACCTCTTTTTAGCTTCCCCACCCCTTGCATTAGAAGTGCTTTGACCTCTTTTTAGCTTCCCCACCCCTTGCATTAGAAGTGCTTTGACCTCTTTTTAGCTTCCCCACCCCTTGCATTAGAAGTGCTTTGACCTCTTTTTAGCTTCCCCACCCCTTGCATTAGAAGTGCTTTGACCTCTTTTTAGCTCCCCCACCCCTTGCATTAGAAGTGCTTTGACCTCTTTTTAGCTTCCCCACCCCTTGCATTAGAAGTTCTTTGACCTCTTTTTAGCTCCCCCACCCCTTGCATTAGAAGTGCTTTGACCTCTTTTTAGCTTCCCCACCCCTTGCATTAGAAGTGCTTTGACCTCTTTTTAGCTTCCCCACCCCTTGCATTAGAAGTGCTTTGACCTCTTTTTAGCTTCCCCACCCCTTGCATTAGAAGTGCTTTGACCTCTTTTTAGCTTCCCCACCCCTTGCATTAGAAGTGCTTTGACCTCTTTTTAGCTTCCCCACCCCTTGCATTAGAAGTTCTTTGACCTCTTTTTAGCTCCCCCACCCCTTGCATTAGAAGTTCTTTGACCTCTTTTTAGCTCCCACACCCCTTGCATTAGAAGTGCTTTGACCTCTTTTTAGCTCCCCCACCCCTTGCATTAGAAGTGCTTTGACCTCTTTTTAGCTTCCCCACCCCTTGCATTAGAAGTGCTTTGACCTCTTTTTAGCTTCCCCACCCCTTGCATTAGAAGTGCTTTGACCTCTTTTTAGCTTCCCCACCCCTTGCATTAGAAGTGCTTTGACCTCTTTTTAGCTTCCCCACCCCTTGCATTAGAAGTGCTTTGACCTCTTTTTAGCTTCCCCACCCCTTGCATTAGAAGTTCTTTGACCTCTTTTTAGCTTCCCCCACCCCTTGCATTAGAAGTTCTTTGACCTCTTTTTAGCTTCCCCACCCCTTGCATTAGAAGTGCTTTGACCTCTTTTTAGCTTCCCCACCCCTTGCATTAGAAGTGCTTTGACCTCTTTTTAGCTTCCCCACCCCTTGCATTAGAAGTTCTTTGACCTCTTTTTAGCTCCCACACCCCTTGCATTAGAAGTTCTTTGACCTCTTTTTAGCTTCCCCACCCCTTGCATTAGAAGTTCTTTGACCTCTTTTTAGCTTCCCCACCCCTTGCATTAGAAGTGCTTTGACCTCTTTTTAGCTTCCCCACCCCTTGCATTAGAAGTTCTTTGACCTCTTTTTAGCTCCCCCACCCCTTGCATTAGAAGTTCTTTGACCTCTTTTTAGCTTCCCCACCCCTTGCATTAGAAGTGCTTTGACCTCTTTTTAGCTTCCCCACCCCTTGCATTAGAAGTGCTTTGACCTCTTTTTAGCTTCCCCACCCCTTGCATTAGAAGTGCTTTGACCTCTTTTTAGCTTCCCCACCCCTTGCATTAGAAGTGCTTTGACCTCTTTTTAGCTTCCCCACCCCTTGCATTAGAAGTGCTTTGACCTCTTTTTAGCTTCCCCACCCCTTGCATTAGAAGTTCTTTGACCTCTTTTTAGCTCCCCCACCCCTTGCATTAGAAGTGCTTTGACCTCTTTTTAGCTCCCACACCCCTTGCATTAGAAGTTCTTTGACCTCTTTTTAGCTCCCCCACCCCTTGCATTAGAAGTGCTTTGACCTCTTTTTAGCTTCCCCACCCCTTGCATTAGAAGTGCTTTGACCTCTTTTTAGCTTCCCCACCCCTTGCATTAGAAGTTCTTTGACCTCTTTTTAGCTCCCACACCCCTTGCATTAGAAGTGCTTTGACCTCTTTTTAGCTTCCCCCACCCCTTGCATTAGAAGTTCTTTGACCTCTTTTTAGCTTCCCCACCCCTTGCATTAGAAGTGCTTTGACCTCTTTTTAGCTTCCCCCACCCCTTGCATTAGAAGTGCTTTGACCTCTTTTTAGCTTCCCCACCCCTTGCATTAGAAGTGCTTTGACCTCTTTTTAGCTTCCCCCACCCCTTGCATTAGAAGTGCTTTGACCTCTTTTTAGCTCCCCCACCCCTTGCATTAGAAGTGCTTTGACCTCTTTTTAGCTTCCCCACCCCTTGCATTAGAAGTGCTTTGACCTCTTTTTAGCTCCCCCACCCCTTGCATTAGAAGTGCTTTGACCTCTTTTTAGCTTCCCCACCCCTTGCATTAGAAGTGCTTTGACCTCTTTTTAGCTTCCCCACCCCTTGCATTAGAAGTGCTTTGACCTCTTTTTAGCTCCCCCACCCCTTGCATTAGAAGTGCTTTGACCTCTTTTTAGCTTCCCCACCCCTTGCATTAGAAGTGCTTTGACCTCTTTTTAGCTTCCCCACCCCTTGCATTAGAAGTGCTTTGACCTCTTTTTAGCTTCCCCACCCCTTGCATTAGAAGTGCTTTGACCTCTTTTTAGCTTCCCCACCCCTTGCATTAGAAGTGCTTTGACCTCTTTTTAGCTTCCCCACCCCTTGCATTAGAAGTGCTTTGACCTCTTTTTAGCTTCCCCACCCCTTGCATTAGAAGTTCTTTGACCTCTTTTTAGCTCCCCCACCCCTTGCATTAGAAGTTCTTTGACCTCTTTTTAGCTTCCCCACCCCTTGCATTAGAAGTGCTTTGACCTCTTTTTAGCTTCCCCACCCCTTGCATTAGAAGTGCTTTGACCTCTTTTTAGCTTCCCCACCCCTTGCATTAGAAGTTCTTTGACCTCTTTTTAGCTCCCCCACCCCTTGCATTAGAAGTGCTTTGACCTCTTTTTAGCTTCCCCACCCCTTGCATTAGAAGTGCTTTGACCTCTTTTTAGCTTCCCCACCCCTTGCATTAGAAGTGCTTTGACCTCTTTTTAGCTTCCCCACCCCTTGCATTAGAAGTGCTTTGACCTCTTTTTAGCTTCCCCACCCCTTGCATTAGAAGTTCTTTGACCTCTTTTTAGCTCCCCCACCCCTTGCATTAGAAGTGCTTTGACCTCTTTTTAGCTTCCCCACCCCTTGCATTAGAAGTGCTTTGACCTCTTTTTAGCTCCCCCACCCCTTGCATTAGAAGTTCTTTGACCTCTTTTTAGCTTCCCCACCCCTTGCATTAGAAGTGCTTTGACCTCTTTTTAGCTTCCCCCACCCCTTGCATTAGAAGTTCTTTGACCTCTTTTTAGCTTCCCCACCCCTTGCATTAGAAGTGCTTTGACCTCTTTTTAGCTTCCCCACCCCTTGCATTAGAAGTGCTTTGACCTCTTTTTAGCTTCCCCACCCCTTGCATTAGAAGTTCTTCGACCTCTTTTTAGCTTCCCCACCCCTTGCATTAGAAGTTCTTTGACCTCTTTTTAGCTTCCCCACCCCTTGCATTAGAAGTTCTGTGACCTCTTTTTAGCTTCCCCCACCCCTTGCATTAGAAGTTCTGTGACCTCTTTTTAGCTCCCACACCCCCTTGCATTAGAAGTTCTTTGACCTCTTTTTAGCTCCCACACCCCTTGCATTAGAAGTTCTTTGACCTCTTTTTAGCTTCCCCACCTCTTGCATTAGAAGTTCTTTGACCTCTTTTTAGCTCCCACACCCCTCCCATTAGAAGTTCTTTGACCTCTTTTTAGCTTCCCCACCCCTTGCATTAGAAGTTCTTTGACCTCTTTTTAGCTTCCCCACCCCTTGCATTAGAAGTTCTTTGACCTCTTTTTAGCTTCCCACACCCCTTGCATTAGAAGTTCTTTGACCTCTTTTTAGCTCCCACACCCCTCCCATTAGAAGTTCTTTGACCTCTTTTTAGCTCCCACACCCCTTGCAATTGAAGTTCTTTGACCTCTTTTTAGCTCCCACACCCCTTGCATTAAAAGTTCTTTGACCTCTTTTTAGCTTCCCCACCCCTTGCATTAGAAGTTCTTTGACCTCTTTTTAGCTTCCCCACCCCTTGCATTAGAAGTTCTTCGACCTCTTTTTAGCTTCCCCACCCCTTGCATTAGAAGTTCTTTGACCTCTTTTTAGCTTCCCCACCCCTTGCATTAAAAGTTCTTTGACCTCTTTTTAGCTTCCCCCACCCCTTGCATTAGAAGTTCTTTGACCTCTTTTTAGCTCCCACACCCCTTGCATTAAAAGTTCTTTGACCTCTTTTTAGCTTCCCCCACCCCTTGCATTAGAAGTTCTTTGACCTCTTTTTAGCTCCCACACCCCTCCCATTAGAAGTTCTTTGACCTCTTTTTAGCTCCCACACCCCTTGCATTAGAAGTTCTTTGACCTCTTTTTAACTTCCCCACCCCTTGCATTAGAAGTTCTTTGACCTCTTTTTAGCTTCCCCACCCCTTGCATTAGAAGTTCTTTGACCTCTTTTTAGCTTCCCACACCCCTTGCATTAGAAGTTCTTTGACCTCTTTTTAGCTCCCACACCCCTCCCATTAGAAGTTCTTTGACCTCTTTTTAGCTCCCACACCCCTTGCATTAGAAGTTCTTTGACCTCTTTTTAGCTTCCCCACCCCTTGCATTAGAAGTTCTTTGACCTCTTTTATCTTCCCCACCCTTTGCATTAGAAGTTCTTTGACCTCTTTTTAGCTTCCCCCACCCCTTGCATTAGAAGTTCTTTGGCCTCTTTTTAGCTTCCCCCACCCCTTGCATTAGAAGTTCTTTGACCTCTTTTTAGCTTCCCCACCCCTTGCATTAGAAGTTCTTTGACCTCTTTTTAGCTTCCCCCAACCCTTGCATTAGAAGTTCTTTGACCTCTTTTTAGCTTCCCCCACCCCTTGCATTAGAAGTTCTTTGGCCTCTTTTTAGCTTCCCCCACCCCTTGCATTAGAAGTTCTTTGACCTCTTTTTAGCTTCCCCCACCCCTTGCATTAGAAGTTCTTTGACCTCTTTTTTGCTCCCACACCCCTTGCATTAGAAGTTCTTTGACCTCTTTTTAGCTCCCACACCCCTTGCATTAGAAGTTCTTTGACCTCTTTTTAGCTTCCCCACCCCTTGCATTAGAAGTTCTTTGACCTCTTTTTAGCTTCCCCACCCCTTGCATTAGAAATTCTTTTACCTCTTTTTAGCTTCCCCCACCCCTTGCATTAGAAGTTCTTTGACCTCTTTTTAGCTTCCCCCACCCCTTGCATTAGAAGTTCTTTGACCTCTTTTTAGCTTCCCCACCCCTTGCATTAGAAGTTCTTTGACCTCTTTTTAGCTTCCCCACCCCTTGCATTAGAAGTCCTTTGACCTCTTTTTAGCTCCCACACCCCTTGCATTAGAAGTTCTTTGACCTCTTTTTAGCTCCCACACCCCTTGCATTAGAAGTTCTTTGACCTCTTTTTAGCTTCCCCACCCCTTGCATTAGAAGTTCTTTGACCTCTTTTTAGCTCCCCCACCCCTTGCATTAGAAGTTCTTTGACCTCTTTTTAGCTTCCCCCACCCCTTGCATTAGAAGTTCTTTGACCTCTTTTTAGCTCCCACACCCCTTGCATTAGAAGTTCTTTGACCTCTTTTTAGCTCCCCCACCTCTCGCATTAGAAGTTCTTTGACCTCTTTTTAGCTCCCACACCCCTTGCATTAGAAGTTCTTTGACCTCTTTTTAGCTCCCCCACCCCTTTCATTAGAAGTTCTTTGACCTCTTTTTAGCTCCCCCACCCCTTGCATTAGAAGTTCTTTGACCTCTTTTTAGCTCCCCCACCCCTTGCATTAGAAGTTCTTTGACCTCTTTTTAGCTCCCACACCTCTAGCATTAGAAGTTCTTTGACTTCTTTTTAGCTCCCACACCTCTAGCATTAGAAGTTCTTTGACCTCTTTTCAGCTCCCACACCCCTTGCATTAGAAGTTCTTTGACCTCTTTTTAGCTCCCACACCCCTTGCATTAGAAGTTCTTTGACCTCTTTTTAGCTCCCCCACCCCTTGCATTAGAAGTTCTTTGACCTCTTTTTAGCTCCCCCACCCCTTGCATTAGAAGTACTTTGACCTCTTTTTAGCTGCCCCACCTCTTGCATTAGAAGTTCTTTGACCTCTTTTTAGCTCCCACACCTCTAGCATTAGAAGTTCTTTGACTTCTTTTTAGTTCCCACACCTCTAGCATTAGAAGTTCTTTGACCTTTTTTCAGCTCCCTTACCTCAAGCATTAGAAGTTCTTTGAGCTCTTTTTATAGCTCCCACACTTCTAACATTAGAAGTTCTTTGACCTCTCTCTTTAGCTCCCACACTTCTAGCAATAGAAGTTCTTTGACATATTTCTAGGTTCCATACTTTTAGCATTAGAGGGTCTTCGATCTATATTTTGAGGTGCCTTATTTCTAGCATTAGAGGCTCTCTATTTTTAGGTGTCTTACCTCTGGCATTAGAGGTTCCTCTTCGCTGTTCTCTCCTGTCTTCTAGTTTTCAAGATCTTCTTTCATTAGATTATCTGTTTCTTTCGAGATTTCATTGTCCCTTTTCCTTAGTTCGCCAGTGTCCTTCTAGATTTCAAAAGAGATTTCAGTGCCGCGAGTCTTTACTTCGTCAGATTCCTCAGGGAAATCGAAGGCATTTATTCTTTACCTATCTGGGCAATGAGTAAAGAGATGAATGCTATCGATTTCTCCGCATACACTATCATGCCAAAGTAAATGACGAGCAACATGTTATATTTACCAATGTCGTCTGGATATGTCCTTACTTCAATGGCGAATTTTGGGACAATCCTGTTGAAGAACTACACGTCACTCACCGTTCAGTTGAACCATTCTGCCTCCATCCTCATTCCCCGCAATCCATTTTTGCACCGATACAAAGCCTCGTACTTTTTCCAAGAGTCCTTTAATAAGACATCGTCGCAAAAGCCCAAGCAAAGGATCCTTCAAGGCGCATTCATTATGATCTTCAAAGCTCAGCTGCCAACGGAAGATCCCGTGTCTTTCTATAGGTCGGGTGATATAAAACGAACGATCGGCAACTTCGGCAGCAACCAAAACCATCTGTAGTTGATGGTGTTCCGAAGACGTAACACATAATTCTTACCGGCAGCTTCCTATTCCGCCAGAACACGATCTCTGTGAGTTAAGTGAAATCCTTCTCCCAGTCATCAACTCATTTCCTTTTACTCCTATTGACGCACAATTCCTTGGTTACATTTCGCCAGCTACATACAGATCATGTGAGGTGTTGCAGGGTACGTTTGAAAAAATGAAAATCAGGTCTTCAGAAGTCATTTGAAGCTCGGGGAGGAGTTGTTCAAGGCTGCTCCTGGAAATTTCAGTTCTGGAGTCATTCAGAAATCCATGTTAAGTATACGGATATGTCCTTTGAAGACTTTTGGAAATTCGAGAAAGTTTTCTTCCGAAACCGTTCTGAGTTTCCGTTCTGGAGGCATTCAGAATTCCATGCTAAGTCTATGGCCATTTTTTCTGAAGCCATTTGGAAATCCGGGAAAGTTTTCTTCCGATACCGTTCTGAGATTCTGTTCTGGAGGCATTCAGAATTCCATGCTAAGTTTATGGCTATTTCTTCTGAAGCCATTTGGAAATCTGAGAAGATTTTCTTCCGAATTCTTTTAGGACTCACGAAAAATTCCATTCTTGTTTTATAACAACAACAACAACAACAATGATAATAATAATAATAATAATAATAATAATAATAATAATAATAATAATAATAAACTACGTGATTTGATTTATGGATTTGAGTTGAAAAGTTTTGAAGACGCTAAACGCTCAACTTTGCAGTTTGAAGGAAACTTTAAGATACCCGGACGAAGGGCGAAGGGTAATTGAGGTTTAAAGCAAACCGAATTGAAATAGTTGATTTCAGCTAAATTATATTTAAAACAATCTATTTCTGGTACGAATCGATATATATATATATATATATATATATATATATATATATATATATATATATATATACATACATATATATAGTTTATATATGTGTATATACATGCATGTATATAAGCTTTTGCAGTATATGAATATTCTGTGTATATATGTATATTTATACGATGTATATATACATATATATACACAGATACAGTGCATACATATACATATATATATATATATATATATATATATATATATATATAATATATATATATGTATATACATACATATACATATATATAATGTATATATAAACTATATTTATATATTATATGAATACAATATATTTGCATGTACTGTACACAACACACACACACACACACACATATATATATATATATATATATATATATATATATATATATATGTGTGTGTGTGTGTGTATGTATATATATGTGTGTGTGTGTATATATATATATATATATATATATATATATATATATATATATATATATATATATATATATATATATACATACATACATACATACATACATATACATACGTACATACATCCCTAAATACAGCAGCCTTCGTATTCTCCCAACTGTTTATACATGCAAAAGCAAATGTAAAATGCACATCACCAAGTTATGGCTTAACCTTGATATTTCATCGAGATTCCAGGTGTGGACAAGA
>NC_090764.1:10382016-10384516 GCF_036898095.1 Palaemon carinicauda
TTTGGGGTGATTTTTTTCTTCAAATTCTCTTCTAAAAAGATTTTGGGATGATTTTTTTCTTTTAAATTCTCTTCTAAAAAGATTTTGGGATGATTTTTTTTTAAATCTCTTCTAAAAAGATTTTGGGGTGATTTTTTTCTTTAAATTCTCTTCTAAAAAGATTTTGGGGTGATTTTTTTCTTCAAATTCTCTTCTAAAAAGATTTTGGGGTGATTTTTTTTTCTTTTTTTTTCTTTTTTTTTTCCTTAACGTTCTCCAAGGTTCGTGAAGTCTAGATTTTGTCGAACTTTTAGACCTTGGAAATCGTACACTGATATCCATAAAACAACCTTTAGATGTAACTTATATCCGAATCCCTTTTCCAGTCCCATACAGTAGATCTGAGATTGGCCAGTTTGTCAGGTTTATCATTTTAGGACCTTCGTATCCCTTTAAAGGTTTAAAGGTCGCTCGTGAATGGCAGAGGCAAGGAACAGTTACATTGCCCTAACCATATATACTTATGATCAGCGCCCAAGCTCCTTTTCCACCCAAGCTAGGACAAAGGAGGGCCAGGCAATGGCTGCTGATGACTCAGCAGATAGACCTATAAGTTCCCCCAAACCCTGTATCCTTAGCTCACAAGGATGAGGTTGTAGCGACCAAAGGAACTAACGATTTTGAGCGTGACTCGAACCGCAATATGATCAGCACAGAAGCCCCCTCTCCACCAAAGCTAGGACCAAGGAGGGCCAGGCAATGGCTGCTGATGACTCAGCAGATAGACCTATAGGTTCCCCAAACCCTCGTTCTTAGCTCACAAGGATGGTGAGGTTGTAGAGACCAAAGGAACTAACGATTTTGAGCGTGACTCGAACCGCAATATGATCAGCACAGAAGCCCCCTCTCCACCAAAGCTAGGACCAAGGAGGGCCAGGCAATGGCTGCTGATGACTCAGCAGATAGACCTATAGGTTCCCCAAACCCTCGTTCTTAGCTCACAAGGATGGTGAGGTTGTAGAGACCAAAGGAACTAACGATGTTGAGCGTGACTCGAACCGCAATATGATCAGCACAGAAGCCCCCTCTCCACCAAAGCTAGGACCAAGGAGGGCCAGGCAATGGCTGCTGATGACTCAGCAGATAGACCTATAGGTTCCCCAAACCCTCGTTCTTAGCTCACAAGGATGGTGAGGTTGTAGAGACCAAAGGAACTAACGATGTTGAGCGTGACTCGAACCGCAATATGATCAGCACAGAAGCCCCCTCTCCACCAAAGCTAGGACCAAGGAGGACCAGGCAATGGCTGCTGATGACTCAGCAGATAGACCTATAGGTTCCCCAAACCCTCGTTCTTAGCTCACAAGGATGGTGAGGTTGTAGAGACCAAAGGAACTAACGATGTTGAGCGTGACTCGAACCGCAATATGATCAGCACAGAAGCCCCCTCTCCACCAAAGCTAGGACCAAGGAGGGCCAGGCAATGGCTGCTGATGACTCAGCAGATAGACCTATAGGTTCCCCAAACCCTCGTTCTTAGCTCACAAGGATGGTGAGGTTGTAGAGACCAAAGGAACTAACGATGTTGAGCGTGACTCGAACCGCAATATGATCAGCACAGAAGCCCCCTCTCCACCAAAGCTAGGACCAAGGAGGGCCAGGCAATGGCTGCTGATGACTCAGCAGATAGACCTATAGGTTCCCCAAACCCTCGTTCTTAGCTCACAAGGATGGTGAGGTTGTAGAGACCAAAGGAACTAACGATGTTGAGCGTGACTCGAACCGCAATATGATCAGCACAGAAGCCCCCTCTCCACCAAAGCTAGGACCAAGGAGGGCCAGGCAATGGCTGCTGATGACGCAGCAGATAGACCTTTAAGTTCCCCCAAACCCTGTATCCTTAGCTCACAAGGATGAGGTTGTAGCGACCAAAGGAACTAACGATTTTCAGCGTGACTCGAACCGCAATATGATCAGCACAGAAGCCCCCTCTCCACCAAAGCTAGGACCAAGGAGGGCCAGGCAATGGCTGCTGATGACTCAGCAGATAGACCTATAGGTTCCCCAAACCCTCGTTCTTAGCTCACAAGGATGGTGAGGTTGTAGAGACCAAAGGAACTAACGATGTTGAGCGTGACTCGAACCGCAATATGATCAGCACAGAAGCCCCCTCTCCACCAAAGCTAGGACCAAGGAGGACCAGGCAATGGCTGCTGATGACTCAGCAGATAGACCTATAGGTTCCCCAAACCCTCGTTCTTAGCTCACAAGGATGGTGAGGTTGTAGAGACCAAAGGAACTAACGATGTTGAGCGTGACTCGAACCGCAATATGATCAGCACAGAAGCCCCCTCTCCACCAAAGCTAGGACCAAGGAGGGCCAGGCAATGGCTGCTGATGACTCAGCAGATAGACCTATAGGTTCCCCAAACCCTCGTTCTTAGCTCACAAGGATGGTGAGGTTGTAGAGACCAAAGGAACTAACGATGTTGAGCGTGACTCGAACCGCAATATGATCAGC
>NC_090764.1:10389516-10392016 GCF_036898095.1 Palaemon carinicauda
TGCATCAAAGAATAACTCTTACAGAAATTAGAATGAAAAGACATGCGTGAGTTAAAGGTTTTCGGAAGCGTAAAACAAATGGTCATCACTTACAATAACGTTATAAAATCCCTTGCCATTTATCTCTTATCTCGGTATTAAAAGCTATTCAGTGTTTCAGATGACCATGTTTAGATGTCATAGCAACACAGCTTAGAACTGCTGCTGCTGCTGCTTTTTTTTTTTTTTTTTTTTTTTTTTTTAATAATATTACAATCTCGGGTAAGTGTTTTAAACCGGAAAGAAAATACAATAAATTTATCGTAAATCCTTAAAAGCAAAGTCGGCTCATTTATTATGGAATTTATTTATGATCTGAGTACATTTGTGTTATGATAATTATCCAAATTTATCATTTATTCTCTTTGTGCAACACTTCTCCCTATTATTATTATTATTATTATTATTATTATTATTATTATTATTATTATTATTATTACTAGCCAAGCTACAACCCTAGGTGGAAAAGCAAGATGCTATGAGGCCAGGGGCTCCAACAGGGAAAAAATAACCCAGTGAGGAAAGGAAATAAGGAAATAAATAAACGATGAGAAAAAAGAATAACAATAAATTATCTTAAAAACAATAACAACAACAAGATGAAGAAAATAAAATATGAAATTAACAAATGAACATCCATCTTTTTTTTACGAAAAGGAAAAAAATTGGACTTCGTTATTCTCCCTAGACAAAAACGATGGAGGTGGGTGGCACTTAAAATTTATTTAGCCAGGAAAACCGGCGGTATACTAGTTACTTGTGAGTCTTTCCCCCCCCCCCCCTTTTTTTTTTTTTTTTTTTTTTTTTTTTTTTTTTTTTCGTCTTCATTTTTTTCACTAAGTGGAGAGGTCGGAACTACCATTGTTCGGCTAGAGACAGAGCCCTAGGCGAGGTCAGATCCCAACAATAGCAGTTTACCCCGACCATATTGTTGGTTAAGACTCGCGTTTATATTTCAGTGGATTAATGCACAATGGCTCGAAGTTGAGGAATAAGTTGGGGGAGGAGGTGAGGAAGGAAGGAGGACCTGGGGAGGGATGGGAGGCTTAGAAGGACTACTAGGAGGGGGGTGAGGAGGAGAAGAATACCATAGGAGAAAAGAAAGCAGACGATGGGGTGAAATAAAAATGGGGCCTTCGAAAATAGCATGGGGCAGAAGGCACAGTTCCTGGAAACAACGGTTGAAAGGGAGAGTATATAAGACAAGATAGAAGTAATACTTCTTTTCTTTCATTATGCTTGATGGTGATAAATATTATTTGACTGCATTCACATTCAAATTTGTTTTAGGTCTTTGCATGTGAAATCTATAGTGACTTATTATTATTATTATTATTATTATTATTATTATTATCATTATTATTATTATTATTAATTGCTAAGCTACGACCCTAGTTGGAAAAGCTGAATGCTATAAGCCCAGGGGCTCCAACAGGGAAACTAGCCAAGTGAGGAAATGAAACAAGGAAAATCAAAATATCTTAAGAACAGTAATATTAAAATAAATATCTCCAATATAATGTATGCTATTATAATAAGCAATTTCTGTTCTTAATTTTAAGTTGTTTCAGAATATGGACTGGTTTTTTACCATTGTATCTTTATGTTTAACGTTGGAGAGAGAGAGAGAGAGAGAGAGAGAGAGAGAGAGAGAGAGAGAGAGAGAGTTTTGTTTATTCAAGATAGTTGTTTTACCAATGGTCCTTAGCTTCTTAAACAGTTCGCCTAGAGAGAGAGAGAGAGAGAGAGAGAGAGAGAGAGAGAGAGAGAGAGAGAGAGAGAGATCTTATTGTTAATCCAAGATTGTTTTACCAACAGTCCTTAGCTTCTTAAACAGTTCGCTTAGAGAGAGAGAGAGAGAGAGAGAGAGAGAGAGAGAGAGAGAGAGAGAGAGAGAGAGAGAGACTTTTTAAAGGCAAAATGGATGAGAGTAGCAGCAAAGAGAGCAGTGGATGGATCTGACAAGGGGTGAAAAACGAAAGAGAGAAAGTGACGAGGGAGGGGGAAGAGCGGGCCAATACCGAATAAAAGTGAGGAAATGGGCTATTATGTGGAGCGAGGGGCCGGATAATGGTAGAAACGAAGAGGTAATAAACGTAATGAATAGATACACAGAGATTAAATCTAGGTTGGCTGTTCATTTCTGATGATGTCTTTACTTACCGCAGCAATGGGAGTGACGTATTGTGTGTTTGTTGAAGTTCTGGAATGGAAATTATCTCTTATAAAGTTTCCGGATTTTGGGGTAATTTTTTTTTAAGGGTTTCATGTTTCTGATGATGTAATTTCTATAGATATCAATGTATATATTGATTACTTCTATTAAATGTGAAGTCTATTGAAACTCGATCTTTTTAAGTTTATTAAGTTCCCGGATTTTGGGGTTATTTTTTTTTAAGGGTTTCATGTTTCTGATGATGTAATTTCTATAGATGTCAATGTAATTATTGATTGATTCTAT
>NC_090764.1:10397016-10419516 GCF_036898095.1 Palaemon carinicauda
GATATTTTATTTTTCCTTTTTTTCTTTCCTCACTGGGCTATTTTCCCTGTTGGAACCCCTGGGCTTCTAGCATTCTGCTTTTCCAACTAGGGTTGTGGCTTAGCAATTAATAATAATAATAATAATGGGGTACATTACATAAGCTTTGATGAATTAATCCAAAAAAAAAAATTTAATTTACACTAATAATAAAGAAAACACATAAAAAAAATACACTTGATTAATGAAGAAAAAAATATCCAAAGTATGTGGCTTAGCAATTAATAATGATAAAAATGTGATACATTACATAAGCTTTGATGAATTAATCCAAAAAATAACGTTTAATATACACTAATGATAAAGAAAACACATAGAAAATAAACTTGATTAGTGAAGAAAAAAATATCCAAAGTATGTGGCTTAGCAAATAATAATGATAAAAATGTGATACATTACATAAGCTTTGATGAATTAATCAATAACGTTTAATATACACTAATTATAAAGAAAACACATAGAAAATAAACTTGATTAGTGAAGAAAAAAATATCCAAAATATAAAAAAATACAAAATACAAAATAAATCTACATCAATAGATATGAGTCGATCCGAAAACACTGAGCGCGTGAGGACACCGCGCAACTGTAAACAAAATTCATTTTGCATCCAAAACATTACTTTTAATTCATCGCCGCTGTAACAGGAGCTAACAATGAATAACCGGAGGCCCCCAAACTCAAATCCCGGATTCCCAGCGTTCCCCGACTAACAAATTCTCCCATCGCCTGTGTCTGCTGGGCCGACATGCAAAATTGCGCTTGTCAACTTGTTAACATTGGTTCATAGCCAGACGCCACACGAACGAGCAGAAAGAGAGAGAGAGAGAGAGAGAGAGAGAGAGAGAGAGAGAGAGAGAGAGAGAGAGAGAGAGAGAGAAATAAGCTTGCGAGATGAGTTAAAGCGAGAAACTACAAAATGTTTCAGAGGTTTTCTCGTAAAGGGTTGAAAAACAGAAGGGAAAATATTGCTGTTGTGTGAGTTTCGAATGGAAGTGGTGGTGTATGGAAGATATGTGAAGAATATATATATATATATATATATATATATATATATATATATATATATATATATATATATATATATATATATATATATATATATTTATATATATATATATATATATATATATATATATATATATATATATATATTATGTATGTATATATATATATATATATATATATATAAATATATATATATATATATATATGTATATATATATATATATATATATATATATATATATATATATATATATATATATATTTATTTATTTATCCATTTCTGTGTTTATAATATCGGTTGATATGAAAGAAGAAAAATATGGAGAGAAACATTAAATAAAATGCCTATAAAAACGATACATATTCTTCCAATTAACGAGATTATTATTATTATTATTATTATTATTATTATTATTATTATTATTATTATTATTATTATTACTTGCTAAGCTACAACCTTAATTGGAAAAGCAGGATGCCATAAACTCAAGGGCTCCAACAAGGAAAAATAGCTCATTGAGGAAATGAAATAGTGGAACATTAGGTAAAAAGATTATAAAACGATACATATTCTTGTGATTAAAGAGAGACATAAATTAATAGATTAAACAAATAAGTAATCAGTATCAGGATATTGTCTTGATAAAACTATTCTAAAGTTGGTCTGGAGAGGTTAAAAAACCAATTTTTTTTTTTTTTTTTTTTTTTTTTTTTTTTTGAGGTATAGACATTTTTATCCATCGTTCGGCGTCACTGCTACTTGTTATGTGACAACAAAAAATTACTATTAATAAATTATAGCCACAGTTACGCTACCCAACATTTTCTTTCCTCACTGGGCTGTTTTTTCCTTTTTGGAGGTCTTGGCCTGATAGCATCCTGCTTTTTCAGCTAGGGTTGTAGCTTAGCTAGTGATAATAATAATAATAATAATAATAATAATAATAATAATAATAATAATAATGATATGATGATAATGGTAAAAATAATAACAATGACAACAATAATAATAATAATAATAATAATGATGATGATGATGATGATGATGATAACAACAACAACAACAACAACAATAATAATAATAATAATAATAATAATAATAATAATAATAATAATAATAATAATACTAGATACAAACGTATGCATTAGAATCCATGAAAAAATCCTAACAGTACTGTAATAATACTGCCATGTTTAATAACACAGTGAGAATTGTTTCCTTTTCCTGAGCATGAATTTAATTACGGCTTGAGAGTGAAGAGAATCATTTTTTGTCGTAACTGAGATAAAATGCAGTTAACTTTTCATCCCTGAGGCAATGAAAAGTCCTTTCAGTTCGTCATTATTTTTCGAAGCGGTCGCTCGACTCCAGCGCCCGGTAGTGGCGGGCTGCTCGTCCTAGAGCTATTTAATAAGCTTCGGTAAAATCTAATTCGTGATGAAATTGCAGTGGCTCCCCTTTGAGAGGCTAAGCCCATATTAATATGGCCGGGAGAGCAGTAATCAGATCCAAGTCTTGAAATGAAGAGAAAGTTGAACCTTGGCATTGAAATGAAAAGAACTTTGGCATTGAAATGAAAAGAATATTCAAGTGAAACTGAGAATGAGGGAAAATTAACATAAACAGTAATCAGATCTCTATGGGAATGAAGAGAAAGTAGAACCTTGCCATTAAAGTGAAAAAAATATTAAAGTGAAACTGAGAATGAGGGGAAAATTAACATAAGAGAAAGTTGAACCTTGGTATTGAAATGAAAAGAATAAAAAAGTGAAACTGAGAATGAGGGAAAATTAACATAAGTAGTAATAAGATCTAAGTCTCGGAATCAAGAGAAAGTTGAACCTTGGCATTGAAATGAAAAGAATATTAAAGTGAAACTGAGAATGAAGGGAAAATTAAAATAAGCTGTAAAGTTGAAATTTACCTTAATTTTAGAATTAAACAGAAATTGTTTATATTTTGATCATGAGATGGATGTGTGGGGTGACAAGAAGAGATAAGATACGGAATGAGGTAATTAGGGGTACCACAGGAGTTAGAGAACTATCAGATAAGATCCAAGAAAGTAGACTGAGGTGGTATGGTCATGTCATGAGAAGAGATGAACAGTATATTGGGAGGAGAGTCATGGAAATGGTGGTACAGGGAAAGAGAAGGAGCGGGAAACCAAAGCGAAGGTGGATGGACTGTATCAAAGATCAAAGGGATTAATCGGTGATGAAGTGTGGGACAGAGGTAGATGGAGAAAGCTGGCCAGAAACATCGACCCCACATAAAAGTGGGAAAAGATGTAGACAAAGAAGAAGAAGAACTTTAGATTTCGATCATTAGATGAATTTTGATTAAGTAACAAATTATGATATTAATTTGAAGTTTCGAAATGGAAATAAAGTTGTGGCTGAAAGTTATTGAGAATAGATAACTAGCCTTCAAGAGGTGAAAGTTAATTCAAACACTAAAGAATTATGTTTGGTTATTAATAAAATAATAGGAAAGGATTGTGAATTTCATGACAAATAAAATTCGATGTAACTATAAGAACAGTTTAGTTTTTACATGGAAAAATAGTCTGAAAAGAATTTTAAAATGAAAAATTTGATGACTATAAATCAAATCTAAAAACATAAGACTATTTAAAAATGCTAATGTAGCAAAAGTAAATTCCTTTCTTAGATTTATTCCCAATTAAAATAACATTGAATAAACCTATTTTAACTTTTGACAGTTGTTTTAAAAAGGGTCCTATAGTTTTGGTAAACGAGTTGACGAAAGTAGATTTATCATCTATAATTACTTTATAAAGAAAAGAAAAAAAAACATCGTAAATCATGTTTCTTTAAAAGACAGAAACTCAAGAGCGAAGGGTCTTCTATTAACATTTAAATAGCTTTTTTATATTTTATTTATTGTTTCTTTCATACATGAATGATATGCAAATAAAAAAGCTAATCATATGAATAAATCGAAATGTCCATTCTTAGCTTCTTTTTTTTATTCCTCACGTTCCTTATCCATTCTTTACGTTCTTTATCCCTTCCCCACTTCCCCAATCTAGTCCCCAAGTGTTCCTTTATTCATATCCCACAATCCTTAACAATCTCCAATATTCCTAGTCTAGTCCTCACGTTACTTACCAATCCCCCACGTGCCAAATTTATTCCCCATGTTCCTTATCTATCTTTTATGTTCCTTATCTAGACTGGACGTCCCTTGTCTATTCCTATGTTCCTTATCTGCTTACCGTGTTCCTGGTGTATGCTCACTTTCTCCCATGTACCTTATCTACCTCTTATTCCCATGTTTGTGGTATATACCTCACATTCTCCAATATTCCTTTTCTATCATCACTTTTCATGGTCATCCCCACGTTCCTTATCTCACACCCACATTCCCTAGTCCCCTCGTTTCATATCTGTTCCCCATGTTTCTTATCCATATCACATTTTTAATCTAATCCCCATGTTCCTCATCCATCTCCATATTTCTAATCTAGTTCCTACGTTCTTCAGCCATCACTCAGGTTGCTAATCTAGTATTCATGTTCCTTATCCATCCCCAACGTTCTAAATCTAGTCTCCGTACCTAATAACTACGCCACGTTCTTTTTCCATTCCCTACCTTCATATTCTAGTCCCCACCTGCCATGTCTAATCCTCACATTCATTATCCACCCCATATTCCTTATCTATTCCCCCATTTCTTATATTTCCATCACATTCTGTATCATTCCCCCGTTATATATCTATCTTCCACATTTCTTATCTATTTCCCACATTCCTTATCCATCTGTCATGTTCCTCGTCTAATTCCCACATTCCTTATCCATTCCTCACGATCCTAATCTAGTCCCCGTGTTTCTCGTCCATCATGCACATTCTCTATCTATTCCCCACGTATCTGATAATACGCCCATATATATATATATATATATATATATATATATATATATATATATATATATATATATATATGTGTGTGTGTGTGTGTGTGTGTGTGTGTGTGTGTGTGTGTATTTGTTCTTGCGTAAGGTCATATAGAGTAACTACACATTTTTTCTGTGTGCTTCGCGTTAATGATGAAATTTACTGTTTCATTATTAGAATTATATAAAAAAATATTTTTTCATCATTAAAGCAAATTTTTTCCTAATTTACTTCCCTTCTTCCTGCATTAAGTTATTTATCATTGAATTTATTGTGATATATATATGTATATATATATATATATATATATATATATATATATATATATATATATATATATATAAGTAATACTTTCTGAACAATGTTGTTAAAAGGTACAACTAATCATCTTTACAGAGATACCGGAATTAAAAAAATATAATCATTAGACTCAGCTTTAATAAAAGATTATACCGCCCAGGGGTTTACACATAGAAATATATATATATATATATATATATATATATATATATATATATATATATATATATATATATATATATATGTGTGTGTGTGTGTGTGTGTGTGTATATATATATTTATATATATATATATATATAGATAGATAGATAGATAGATATGTGTGTGATACGACCAATTGCATAAAACGAGTTCATCCAATCACGTTTTCTTTTGTGCCCGTTTTCATTCCTAATCATTAAAATATCTCTTTAATCTAAACATAATTTCCAATTCCTTATAGAAATTTTTCGTCTGTGCACTTACCCAGTATTTCTTTTTAGATTATATCTATACTTTGAAGTAAATGTTTTCTTTTTCCAGTTTTATTTTTCCTTTTATTCTAGTTCCATTTTATCCTTTTTTCAGTGCCAGATTTTCCTTTTTCCAGTTCTGTTTTATTTGTTTCCAGTTCCATGTTTTCTTTTTTCCAGTTCAATGTCTTTTTCCAATTCTATGTTTTCCTTTTAATCCAGTTCCCTGTCTTCCTTTTTTTCTCTTTATTGTTTTCTTTATTTTTCAGTTCAATGTTTTCTTTTCAGTTTTCAGCTCCATGTTTTCCTTTTTTTCCAGTTCCATATTTTCCTTTTTCCCAGTTCATTACTTTCCTTTTTTCCAGTTCCACATTTTCCTTTTTTCCCAGTTCATTGCTTTCTTTTTTTTCCAGTTCCATATTTTCCTTTTTCCCAGTTCATTGCTTTCCTTTTTTTCCAGTTCCATGTCTTCCTTTTTATCAGTTAAATGTTTTCCTTTTTCCCAGTTCCATGTTTTCCTTTTTTTTCCAGTTCAATGTTTTCCTTTTTTCGCAGTTCAATGTTTTCCTTTTTTTCCAGTTCCATGTTTTTCTTTTTTTGAGTTCCATGTATTCCTTATTTTCCATTTCAATGTTTTCCTTATTTTCCAGTTCCATGTATTCCTTTTCACAGTTCCATATTTTCCTTATTTTCCAGTTCCATGTTTTCCATTTCCCATTTCCATATTTTCCTTTTCACAGTTCCATGTTTTCCTTTTTATCCAGTTCCATGTTTTCCATTTCCCATTTCCATATTTTCCTTTTCACAGTTCCATGTTTTCCTTTTTATCCAGTTCCATGTTTTCCATTTCCCATTTCCATATTTTCCTTTTCACAGTTCCATGTTTTCCTTTTTATCCAGTTCCATTTCCCATTTCCATATTTTCCTTTTCACAGTTCCATGTTTTCCTTCTTCCCAGTTCATTGCTTCTCTTCCCTTCTTGCCACCTTCAAGAATCTTGCTATGATGACTCCGGCTCAGCTGGGCAATTCAGAGGCGTAGCGATATCACGCTTTAACAATAATGGACCCCTCGATTACTACAACACTTTTGTTGCAGGATGGAGGGGGGTGGGGGTGGGGGTTAGATTAGGGGGGAGGAGACTTCTTACTAAAGAGAGAACAGTCTCTCAAGGTATTATTCTGATGCGGAAGAGAGACAAGATGGAAATGATGATATTGATAATTGTAGTAATACCAATAGGATATCTCCCCATATGTAATAAAGTGCAAGTGTCTGGCTTTATATATATATATATATATATATATATATATATATATATATATATATATATATATATGTGTGTGTGTGTGTGTGTGTGTGCGTGTGTGTGTATAAATATTCATATATTTAAAGATATATATTTACATACATAAATATATACATATATATATATATATATATATATATATGTGTGTGTGTGTGTGTGTGTATTTCTTCTCGGTCACGCCAGCTCTCTCCGTCCCTCAGGTATGGTTGATGAGGGAGTAGTCATACCCTGGTGAAAGGGGGTTGAGTGTGCATGTGGTGTATATCTATTTAATATTTAGCCGTCATTTTTACGGGTCGCGTACACTAGTTAATAATGAAATAAAATGAGTAATAGCAGTATGATAGTAATGATAATAACAATTTTACATCAATAGTAGTAGTAATAATAGTTAGTAGTTGAATCTTAAATAAGAAGGATGATCGTTAGTTATCTTGGACACATTTATGAATTACATACACATAAAGATAATTGTCTTATTCTATCGAGTCTTAAAATACAGAAACTGAGGAAGTTCATTTAAATTTTGCATATTAACGTAATTTAGATATAGGTTGAAATTTATATTTTACTTAGAAATTGGAAAATGTCAGGAATGAATATTTTAGTGGTTAGTGGTGATTAATAATTTCGTATTCTACATATTAGAGAATAGTGAAAATCCATTGGAGAAAAGTTATTTATCTATTATTTGATCGTAATTTTTATAGATTAACTAATTCAGTGGTAATAAACGTCAATATATTGTGAAAATTACTATAGAATAAAACAATAATTGACCTAAAAGACGTAGTTTTTTTTCGAACATTACACTATAACTTATAATATACTCCAGGATGAAAAGATATGAAATATTTTATGCATCCCCCTAACGTCTTCACCTTTAGTACAGTCGCCGAAAGGCCATATATTGAAAATAATGGAATTCTTCACGGTTATACACACCGTGGTTCCCTCAGGTCTGAGAGACGGAAGGAAGAAGAATTGATCTTGACTCGAACAAAAGGGAGCTGAAAGAGAATCTAAATCCATTAGTAGTACATTATGCAGCATCTGAACACCTTAAGGGCCCGTGTACTAACATGTATTTCTGATTAGATTCCTCACAAGAAAATGGTATATTTATTTTCATATCCACCGGGCAAGATATTAACGAGGGGGGAAGTCTACCTTCGAGTATTTGTTTAAAAGGATCTTTGTTTACTTGATTTCTTATATATTTTTTTTTTCAATACATGGTATACATCATTTCATGTCTTGATTTCCTCAAATTATTTTTGTATCTAATTTCTTCTTAGCTCAAGAGTTTAACTACTGCACTGTTCATCAGTGGCTACTTTCCTCTTGGTAAGAGTAGAAAGAGAATCTTTAGCTATAGTAAACAGCTCTTCTAGGAGAAGAACACTCCAAAATCAAACCATTGTTTACTTGATTTCTTATATTTTTTTCAGTACATGGAATACATCATTTTCATGTCTTGATTTCCTCAAATTTTTCTTGTATCTTATTTCTTCTTAGCTCAAGGATTTAACTACTGCACTGTTGTTCAGTGGCTACTTTCCTTTTGGTAAGGGTAGAAGAGACTTTTTAGCTATGGTAAACTGCTCTTCTAGGAGAAGGACACTTCAAAATGAAACCATTTTTTACTTGATTTCTTATATTTTTTTCAATACATGGAATACATCATTTCATGTCTTGATTTGCTAAAATATTTCTTGTATCTAATTTCTTCTTCGCTCAGGGGTTTAACTACTGCACTGTAATTGTCCATTAGCTACTTTCCCCTTCTTAAGGGTAGAAGAGAATCTTTAGCTATGGTAAGCAGCTCTTCTAGGAGAAGGACACTCCAAAATCAAACCATTGTTTACTTGATTTCTAATATTTTTTTTTTCAATAGATTGTATACATATATTGATGATCCTATCGGGACGTATTTTTGCCTATCTTACGGCCCTGTTTTATTATCAGGTGCAGTCTACATATTCTTCAAAATCCGGTTCTTCTATGAGACTACTGTTTTGTTAATATGGCGAATATTTTTCCCTTACACGTCTTCAAGTTTTCACATATCTTCACAATCTTTGGGCAACTATTACATGGCTACTTTCCTCTTGGTCAAAGTAGAAGAGACTCTTTAGCTATGGTAAGCAGCTTCTCTAGGAGGACACTTCAAAATCAGATAATTGTTCTCCAGTCTTAGGTAGTGCCATAACCTCTGTACCATGGTCTTTCACTGTCTTGGGTTATAGTTCTCTTGCTTGAAGGTACACTGGGGCACATTAATCTATTTATTTTTTTATTTCCTTTCCTCAAGGGGCTCTTTTCCCTGTTGGAGCCCTTGGGTTTATGGTATACTGGTTTTTCCAATTTGGCTATGGATATGAGCCCAGACTTAATTTGCTCAATTGACTTGGATGTTGCTTTTGACTTGCTTATCCTTAAACTTCTTCATTATGTTGTTGGGGATTATTTTCTTAATTTTGTGTATAAATTTCAGGTGATAGGCACCAGAACTGTAATTCGAAAATTATTACAAACTAGTTCCAAAATATCAAACACTATGGAATTGTATTGATTTCCACAAATTAACATCTAATAAGCCGAACAATTTTGAATTTATATGCAGCGTAAAGTTAATTACGGCACAATATTTTGTACTCTACAAAATACCACAATAATTAATACAAACGTTGTGTTCTTTGTTTAGTGAAATACAACTTGTTGTTGTATAACGTTTTAAGAAGATTTCATATACTCATTCAACACAGTAAAGTAGCGTATTAAACCAGAAAATACTTTTACGCAATGAATATACTTCAGAAAGATAACATTATTATATAGTTTATTATCACAAAAGTTTATATAAATATTTTGTGGTTTAGCGAAATACAACTTGTTGCTGTATAACCTTATAACAAGACTTTAAATACTCATTCAACACACAGTAAAGTAGTGTATTAAACAAGCAAACACTTTCACGCAACGAATATTCTTCAGGAATATATCATTAATATATAGTTTAAAGCTCAGCTTAGTGTACTACAACAACAATAAATGCAGCCGTTCCTAGTCCACTTCAGGACAAAGGCCTCAGACATGTCCTAATTCATGTTTGGGGTTTGGCCATTTCATCACCACCCTGGATATTACTGATTGGTATAGATGGGAGACTTTAATCTGGTCGCTCACAGCAAACCAACTTTGTATGGGTGACCCTGACTAGTACAGCTTTGCTGGTCATAGCGATAAACAAACCCTTACACCACGGTAAGGTATTCTTACACAGAAAGGGATAGCGTATTATAGCAACCATAAATTAGCAAACCGCGAAATATGAAAATTTCATAGAGTCCGGGATTGTAAGGAGCTGAGGGAATCTTTCCATATAGTTATGGCGTACGGAATATACAGCCGGGAGAAGTAATGGAAATGTAAATACGATTATTACGCAGTCAAATTCAAATTTTTGTATTGCTCAAAAAGAAATGTTTCCTAAGGATTTATGAGCAGGGGCCTGATATTTTACAGTACTAAGGTTTCAAATACGATATCGTGTATTACATAAAATAGAATAGAGATGAAATTGTCAGAAATGAAATTTTTACACATATACATATATACAGCCTTTGAAATTTTTGCACTATAGTCAATTTCTTTTAGCGATGCAGATTTGCACCGACTCGCAGCGGTGCCCTTTTAGCTCGGAAAATTTTCCTGATCGCTGATTGGTTGGACGAGATAATTCTAACCAATCAGCGATCAGGAAACTTTTCCGAGCTAAAAGGGCACCGCTGCGAGTCGGTGCAAATCTGCCTCGATAAAATAAATGAACTATAGGTGAAACAAGGAAAACTATGTCCACAAGTGTGTTGTGCATTTTTAAACTTGCAGCAAATTTTTCATGGTGAACAGGCTGACATAGGTCTTTTTATAGTTTATATGTGAAATATCTCTGTTAGTATTGTTAATGTTTTTAAAGTATTTTATTTCAATTGTTCATTACTTCTTATATCGTTTATTTATCTCCTTATTTCCTTTTCTCACTGGGCTATTTTTCCCTGTTGGAGCCCTTGGGCTTATAGCATCTTCCTTTTCCACCTAAGGTTGTAGCTTGGCTAGTAACAATAATAATAATGATAAAAATAAAATGTATGTATGTCTATGTCTTTGTATGCATTTATGTGTGTTTGTTTTTGTTTGCGTGCATGATATTGTTTATTTTGTTTTCTTTTTAACAACACTGAATTTTACAAGCATAAACGTTAAGAGAAACAACTTAATCCCCTAATCAACATATTCAATTTAGTAGTGACGCAATAAATGGGAAGAGAATAGAAGTAAGATGATAGACGGGTGCAGGCATTTTCTCCTCTCCACGAGATGCGCACCTTTGGCATTCAGCGAAGCGCGTTCTCTTATTCGCCCTATGAGAGGAATGTCACTCACATTAGGCCAAACAATTCAATTGGAGAGGCTTCTGAAAGGAAGTTAATTCCCCTGTTGAATGGCGTGCGACTCTCTCTCTCTCTCTCTCTCTCTCTCTCTCTCTCTCTCTCTCTCTCTCTCTCTCTCTCTCTCTCTCTCTCTTATTTCGCATGAAACAAAAGACATGGAATTCCCCTGTTCCCCGCCTAGAGCAATTGACACCAATGCATAGACGTCTCGAGGTAACCATGTTGAGGTGAGACAGAAGCATCTAAGTGCTTCTGCCGAAAGTATTGTGGCACACTTATTACGGTAACATAAGGAGATGGAGGGAGATAGAGAGGTGGAGGAGGAGGAGGAGGAGGAGGAGGAAGAGGAGCACTGAACGAAAGGATGGATGACAATGGAGGAAACTCGTGACGGAATGGAAATAAGCAGTAGAGACACACAACAGTAATTTCATCATCAAACATGGCACTCGACCTATTCTGTTGAACTTTATTTTCTTCTCATTTCCTTTGCTGTTCATTGTCCTCTGCTCGTCAGCGGAAGTTGGACTGCCACTCTGTTCCAAGGAGTGATCAACGACACTTCCCTCATAGTTATATTTTTAACGAAGGGGCAAATGAAACGTAGTGGAAGACTTTAATTGACCCAAGTTATTAAGAGATGCAACGATAAGAATAGAAAAAAAAATATTGTCCTGTTAAATTAAATGAGTCTCTCTCTCTCTCTCTCTCTCTCTCTCTCTCTCTCTCTCTCTCTCTCTCTCTCTCTCTCTCTCTCTCTCGTGTTCATAGAGTATCAAATGTTATTCTGTCTCCGTTACACACTGTCGCTTAATTATATTAAACTAGTATACGCGACCGGTCAAAAATTACGGCTAAATATTTAAGTAGATATGCACACACACCACTGCCCTCTCACCAGGGTATGGCTACTCCTACCCCCCTTACCTGAGGGATGGGGAGAGCTCTGCGTGACCTGAAATATATATATATATATATATATATATATATATATATATATATATATATATATACACAGTAACACAGTATGTATATATATATATATATATATATATATATATATATATATATATATATATATATATATATATATATATATATGTGTGTGTGTGTGTGTGTGTTTGTGTATGTATGCATGTGTGTGTTTTTGTTATAGTTTACTTACTGCAACAAAAATACAATAACAATCTACTGGGATACATCTAGAACCCCTCAATATTCTTTAGATCTAAATCACAAATCCTTCATTTGGTATAACTTTTTCGTCTTTTCAGCTTTTGCTAGGGATAATCTAGCGTGTTACATGCAGGCTCTCTCCTCCACCTTATTACGTATAGTCTAAAGCCCTGTCCACACCATCGAGCATGCCCGAGGGGCAAACAGTGATACCAGGCCACAATAGTTAGTGAAAATTAATGTTGATGACGTCAGAAGCGGGAAAACTAAAGGCAGGGATCTGGCAACACTGTATGATGCCAGATCCCTGTCTGTGGTTTTCTCGCTTCTGACGTCATTAACCCTCATTCTTACTAACTATTGTGGTCTGGTATCACTGTTTGCCCGTCGGGCATGCTCGATGGTGTGGACAGGGCTTAAGAAAGTGACCACTAGTATTCACTCTTATAGTAAAGACAAAACCAGAGCTTCATCTACGGGGAATTATTTTTTTATCTTCACCGTTTATACATAACCAATTACTCCTGTTTTTTTATCGATTATTAAGGCATATGATGATATTTCTTTTACCTATAACCTTTAAGGGTTACAAGGAATCAGTGTAAATAGATTAACTGGTGATGGGGAGAACTTGGATTTAGTTTGTAGTCGTATTGGTTTCACCCAATACAGAGGTGTAGCCGGCCATTTTCTCCACGACTTGAACTTCACAATTTTGTCTACAAAATCCAGTCGTCTATGAACGCTTGTCTTCATATCTTTCTCTGCAACATTTGCTCAAGTTGTATTTATAGGGTCATGTTGAAACTTAGCATTTTACCAAAACGCCTTTTGCTATGCACTGGTTGTTAATCTCACTCTAAACTTTCTGTCTACATTCTAAGGACTTCTATTCTAGCATCTACCTTTATATATTTATATTTCTTATTGTTGAAGTAAGAAGGCCTTCGCCTTGTGTAGTGGAAATTTTCAACATCCGTATTCATGATCTTGAAATGTACATGAATAATAGTAGATGCTATAATAGGAATGCTTAGAAAGCAAGCAAAAGGTGTAAAGTGGAGAGTCATAACCAGTGTTTAGCTGAAGGTATATTGATATAAAACTAAGTATAAATTTCCCCTTAATAAAAAGAACTTATGTATTTATTACAATAAAAGGTCTAAAATGAAGCATAGGAAACATCAATAGACACCAGGAGTGTGGAGAAAACACTGGGGAAGTACAAGATGTGATAATCACCGTGTAGATATATTCTTAATAATTTCATAACGTCTATCTAATTTCCCTCTTGTTCTTTAACAATTGGACCTTTCCTGTGTTAATAACTTTTACCTTTACCTACTTCACACCTTTGAGAGTTCCCCTTCTGCTCTTATGTGATTTTCTTCTGCCATCCTTACTAAGGTTGATTACTCTATCATTTACATTTACATTTATCCTCATTATCTTATTCTTGTTCATATTAACGCTCAGCTTTTTCCTCTGGCAGCCACGTATAAATTCGTGCCAGCTTCTACATTTTCACTATAGTGTTCTCATTGAGCATAATATCAACTCCAAATATTAAACATTGCACGTCAAATTCACAACTCGTTCACTTATACCACAACTTCTTACCCCTTGCGAGCTAAGGATCGGGGTTTGGGGGAACCCTATAGGTCTATCTGTTGAGTCATCGGCAGCTATTGATAGGCCCTCTTTGGTCCTAGCTTGGGTGAAGAGGGAGCTTGGGCGCTGATCATATGTATATATGGTCAGACTCTAGGGCACTGTCCCTTTCTTCTGCCATTCATGAACATCCCTTAAACCCTTATGTGACCCGATATCGTGGAGCGGATAAAAGGAGATATTGCATGACATAATTCTAAACTGAGGAACAGTGAAATTATATCAACATTTGGCTACGTTGATTTTATTTGGATATCCGGTAAGGATATTCTGGCTGCTGCAGTGAAATTAGTTTTGGATAATGCTCTTCTCTTCTGATTATTTCTAATGGCAGAAAGGTCACAAAGTAATAACTTGATGTTCATTTCGCTGAAGTAAAGGTAATAAACATATCCACGTAGGTTCTCATTTTGTTTTATGAAATTATACAGAAAATTGATGGTGGAAATGCCAAAATTAACGCTAACGTTTTACCTTCAAATGTGACGAGCGGGCGAAGAATTTTCGAGATTCAGATAGTCATGTGCTGGTCCGAGTACTACTTCCAAAGGTCAAACTGAAAAGAAGAAAAATATTTATGATAAAAAAATAGGAACAGTAAAATAATACATGTAACATTAACCTGCTGCAACCGATAATAAATTTCACTATTAAAAAAAAAAAAACTCCGATATTAATCGATAATTTTCTGTAAGAATATACTGTTCTCAGCCGTATTTCAGTAAAATACTGGCGACCGTAGTTTTACCATCGTTATTATCTTTAACGGCTTGGTGACCGTAATATCACGCCATAACGTCAATATATCCGTTTTTAAAACGGTATTAATCCTGGACTAAATGTTGTTGGGCATTTACCTTTTTTACGGCCAATTTTTAACAATGTACTCCTTAATGAATCAGTGTTGTCTTTGCACCTCATGTACTACACTGCAGACAATACTGATGGGTTTTTCAAGCATCACTTTAGCCCTTAATTGCACCCACTTTATAGCCTTCATTTTACATTCAGTCCGTTTTTACTCGATTTCATTTTTTATTCAAATTTCAATTCATAGTGTACACGGTTTTCCGTGCATTTGCTTTTCGGTGCTGAACAGCATCCCATGCCCCAGTGCCAGCTCATATGGCCTAAATTCCATATTTGCAATATACTTAGAGTAAAAACTGTTCATAGTTAAACAAGATCAAGAATGAAAAAGAAAAGATCATCTATAGTATTTGAAACCAAGATAAAGTCTACGGATAATACCAACCATATTTTACTTATTTAGGTAACACAGAATCATTAAGTAAAACATGAGGGAAGAAAGTCTAAGGACAAACAACATCAGATTTAAGTAACTTTTAAGCGTCAAAGTGAGCAGTAGTTACATATTTTCAGCCGAGAAGTCTTAGAGGCCAGAAAAGGAAAGGAAATTATTTAAATAGAATTTATTGCTCATATTGTAAAATATATATACTGTTCATTATATATATATATATATATATATATATATATATGTGTGTGTGTGTGTGTATATACATATATATATATATATATATATATATATATATATATATATATATATATATATATATATATATATATATATATATATGTGTGTGTGTGTGTGTGTGTGTGTGTCTGTGTGTGTGGTCCGTTTTTACTCCGATATATTTTTTTCAAATTTCATTTCATAGTGTAAACAGGCCGTTTTCCCTGCATTTGCTTTTATTGAATAGCCTCCTCGCCCCCAGTGCAAGCTCATATGGCTTGAATTCCATATTTGCAATGTGCTTGCAGTCAAAATGTTTATAGTCAAACAAGATCAAGAAGGAAAAAGAAAAGATCAACTATAGTATTTGAAACCAAGATAAAGTCTACGGATAATACAAACCATATTTTACTTATTTAAGGGACACAAAATCATTTAGTAAAACATGAGGGAAGAAAGTCTAAGGACAAACAACATCAGATTTAAGTAACTCATTTAAGCGTTAAATTGAGCAGTTGTTACACGTTTTCAGCCGAGAAGTCTTAGAGACCAGAAAAGGAAAGGAAATTATTTAAATAGAAATTATTGCTCATATTGTAAAATATATATACTGTTCATTATATATATATATATATATATATATGTATATATATATATATATATATATATATATATATATATATATATATATATATATATATATATATATATATATATATATATATATATATATATTTATATATATATATATATATATATATATATATATATATATATTTATATATATATATATATATATATATGTATATATACACATATATATGTATATATATATATATATATATATATATATATATATATATATATATATATATATATATATATATATATATATATATTTGTGTGTGTGTGTGTGTGTGTGTGTGTGTGTGTGTGTGTGTGTGTGTGTGTGAGTGAGTAAGCTCGTTTGTTTGTCTGTCTATGATTGGTCTTAAAAATATTTTAGAACGGGAATATATTACTTATATGCGTCTGGTATATTTTTACTAAGAGTTGTGAAATAACTATCTAAATTAATATATTCGTTTTCTTATCAAATCAATCTAAAACACTTTCACTCACAGCTCTCTTTCTCAAACTAATCAACAATGCCACACACATACGACGGAGAATTATGACATAAACCTGGTTTCTAGTATACCATGTCTTTCCCTTTGTTCTAAAGGATATTTTAATACATATCACACTACAATCAAATATAATGTAATTTTCTTGCGTGAAATCTTCGTACCGAATGAAACACTCCATTTGATTACAAGAAAATAACGTTGGATATTGAAGGCATGTGTCAGTCATGTTGTCATTTACCTGAAAGATTAATTGTTTCTTTACGTTTGTATTTCAATACATATTCCCAGTATTAAATCAAGGAATCATGTGCTCTTGCATCAGATACAAGGCATTATTATTATTATTATTATTATTATTATTATTATTATTATTATTATTATTATTATTATTATTATTATTATTATTATTATTATTATTAATATTATTATTACAAGCTAATCTATAACCCTAGTTCAAAAATCAAGATGCTATAAGCCCAAAGGTTCCATCAGGAAAAAATAGTCTAGTGAGGGAAGGAAACAAGGAAATAAATAAAGTACAAGAGAGGTAATAAACAATCAAAATGAAATATTTTAAGAACAGTAACAACATTAAATTAAATATTTCTTATATAAACTATAAAAACTTAAAAATAGGAACAAGAGGAATAGAAATAAGTTAAAACAGCGTGCCTGAGTGTACCAATAGAAAATTTTAAACACAGCAGAGAATACAGTAAATAATGTTTACAACAAAAATTATGTGTTGTAGAGGTATGAGAAATTATTTTCAACACATATTTATGAATCAATGAAAACATGATTTTATTCCACCTCACATGTTTAGTTTCCTTTGACAAGTAGAGAATCAGTGATTGAATTATTTTATATTCTGCCGGAAATTACTTCATGGTAATTTTGGAACAATCTCCAGAGCACTATTTGTTTATCCTTTAGAAAAGCAAGTTTTTTTTTTTTCATTTTGTGTTTAGATCTCTTGACATATTCCAACGCAGACATTAACTAAATTACTGTGGATAAGGAGTTCTAGTATATATATATATATATATATATATATATATATATATATATATATATATATATATATATATATACATATACATATATATTATATATATATACATATACATATATGTATATATATATATATATATATATATATATATATATATATATATATATTATTATTATTATTATTGCTTGCTAAGCTACAACCGTAGTTAGAAAAGCAGGATACTATAAGCCCAGGGGCTCCAACAGGAAAAATATCCCAGTGAGGATAGGAAACAAGGAAAAATAAAATATTTTAAGTGACAGTTTTTGTATCACCAGAGAAGAGAAAGATCTCCCAATGCTGACAGTAAACAGACAAACGAGTCTGACAGAAGCCCAGGAAAAAGAAAAAAAAAAAAAACATTCACTTCAGGGTAAATGTAATCCATTTCCATTTTTGCGAGCGATGCTTCCGAACTTCTTCCACAGGAAGTAACTGTTTACAATGAAGCCTTTGCTGCATACCATTATCGACTGAAGTGACTTAATTGAACACAGACGTCGAAAGGAGCTGTGGTTCAGATGCCTCGTCTCGTCTCGTATTATTGGCAGAAGAAGAAGCGCGCTAACAGTCGATCAGCTGTTTGAGTAATCGTCAGATTCATTGCAATTTTCATGCAAGTATTAGTCAAAGACTCGTTATTTTTTCCTGCTTAATTTTCCAGTCATAATCAAACGAATAATCCTCGAAATTTCGACTACACAAAGCAAAGGTCAAGCTCTCTCTCTCTCTCTCTCTCTCTCTCTCTCTCTCTCTCTCTCTCTCTCTCTCTCTCTCTCTCTCTCTCTCTCCACTTCGGGGTGATTGAGCAAAGGGATGAAGTAATTGGCGGGATTATCATGACGGAAACAGCGTCGAACAAAAAAAAAAAATTGTTTAATACTTGTGTTGAAAAACGATGATTTTTCCTCTATAAAAGTCGTGTGTATTAAAAGCCCTTTTTTTATATTTTGTTCGTGAAATGGAGAAGAAATTAATTACATGAAAATAGGAAAGACTACGTGATAGTTTATGGAATTTTTAGTAGTCGCTTCTTTTAATTTCTCTCTCTCTCTCTCTCTCTCTCTCTCTCTCTCTCTCTCTCTCTCTCTCTCTCTCTCTCTCTCTCTCTCTCTCTCTCTCTCTCTCTCAACGTCAGAGGGGCTTTAGAAACTAAATACTAGAAGGAATGTTTAACAGATGGCTCTTGAAACTAGATACTAGAAGGAATGTTTAACTGTTATTAATCAATTGGTCAAATATACATACTTTAATTTCTTTAGCATAAAGGCCAATAACTTTTTATAATCTGTATGTCAGTAAAATAGCAAAGCATCAAAATTCGCATTAATCCTCGCATAAAATGAAAAGTAGTCTCATATGAACTTGATTATCTAGCTTATTGATGAAATCACATATTTACTAAAGGAATCAATAGTCAATAATTATAATAATTTTGCTGTCGAATTATCAGCAAACTCTAATTTTTTAAATTTTGTTTTATTTAACTAGAGTAAACGACCAACCATTAAGTAGCGTTATATTTAAAACATTTTAATCCGCATGTTCATACATCAGTGAATAAGGAATATTTAGAAATTAATTTATAGATGTAGATAAGACCATCACTCGTATAGAAATATATTCATGGCTTTTTTCACAAAGGATTTGATATTTCCTTTGAACAACAACGACAACAACAACAACATCAAGTAGTAGTAGTAGTAGTAGTAGTAGTAGTAGTAGTAGTAGTAGTAGTAATAATAATAATAATAATAATAATAATAATAATAATAATAATAATAATAATAATAATAATAATAATATTATTATTATTATTATTATTGACTGAAATCACCAAGTCATTCGGTATAAATGCATTTCTCAGGCTCGAATTCTATCCATGAAATAACTTATTAAAGCAAACCCACTTTATAAAAGACTGAAGGAAAGCGTCCAGTAATTAACTTTCGCTTCCACTGTAAACAGCCAGAGAAATGCGGGTGGCAATTTATGTTTTGAATTCTGGATTTCGTCTGTCACTTCGGCTTTCGTCATTTGGAATATTTCAGAGTACATTTTAGTTTTTCGCGTTAAAGTTTTTGATTGTTTTTTTTTTCCTTAAACCCTTTAGCATAGATTTCAAATGGGAAGAGGCACTCGGAAGTGGCAATTGCCTTTTAACTACTTACGTGGTTCAAGGATCCAGTAATATGTGCAGAATCTATCTATTTACGAAGGCACTGCCCCCAATTTCTGGGAGTCGCCTACATAGAAAAATAAAGGGGGACTTCTTTTCTCTTCGCTCCTTAAACCTTATAGCATAGATTTCAAATGGGAGGAGGCAGTCGGAAGTGGCAACTGCCTTTTAACTACTTATGTAGTTCAAGGATCCAGTGATCTGTGCAGAATCTATCTATTCACCAATTTTGGGGGTAGCTGACATAAAAAAAAAAAAAAGAACAAAGGGGGACTTTTCCTCTCTTCGCTCCTCCCAGTCTGACGAGGGATTCAGCCAAGTTTGTTTACTACTGTTAGGGTGCCACAGCCCAACCTCTCCCGTTATTCACCACAAAGGAAGCTTCATATGCTGGGTCCCTTACTGCTGCTACCTCAGCGGTCACCAAGACGACCGGAGGAAGCAGTAGGGCCTATCGGAACGACGACACTTGTCTAGTATATTAATAATAATGATAATAATGCAAATACTGGAGAGTACATGATAGCATTCATGTATGACTGCGTTTTTGTATTATTGTGTAAAAAAAAAAATTCTGTTACATAAATCCAGATTTAAAAGGAGTTCAATGAAAATACTAATTGAATATCTCCCTGCAAATGGTAATAATTGGTGGACCTTAATATGTTGCGTGCGTTTTTCGGTTTTTTTTTTTTTTCGAGCAAAAGGGGATGAAACGTCAAATCTTCATTGACGCCTATTTCAATTTTTCGTAATGGTCAAAAAAAAGGGAGCCGTGAAATTAATATTTTAACCAAATTCTTACTAATAGACCGACAACCAGGAAGACCCTAAAACATTAAGGCATCCATCATCCCCCAAAAAAATATCGCCAAAGAAGTTTTGTCACGGAAATTAAACAGTAAGGGACTCGAACATGGATTCCCGGCCTCAAAGTTTGATTATATGATGAAATTTCTATTAAACAAAATATTAAACTATCAGAATAGTCATCTACAAGGAATTTTTCAATTGTTATTTTCATTATAATCAAGGTTTTTTTTTTTTTTTTTTTTTTTTTTTTTTTTTTTTTTTTTTTTTTTTTTTTTTTACGCAGAGGCAGTCACAAATCAAAATCATTTGTGCATTCATCAGATGAGAATTCAATTCTCTATGAACAAATCTTCTTGCCATTTTCCTTGAAATATATTCGATCATCTTTCACTAGTGCCAGTTGACCAAAAATTATTTTTATCTTTTTTTTCATTTTCTGCTTATTCTATAGTGAAAAAAAGGACTTTTTTTTGCAAAAGAGACAACCAACTGCTGGCTATGGCAGCGTCTCATTTACAGTGTCAAATTTAGTGTCGGTAACCACTCACTCACTTTCTCTCGTTTTTTCAAAAGCTCGTTTTGTGTTCTCTGTTTCATTTGCTGGTGTCATATTCAAACGAATACGCTGCCGGAACCCTAGACAAAACAATAGGAACCAAAAAAACTCTCTCTCTCTCTCTCTCTCTCTCTCTCTCTCTCTCTCTCTCTCTCTCTCTCTCTCTCTCTCTCTCTCTCTCTCTCTCGTGGATTGACCAAAGGGATATATAATTGGCTAAATTGTCATTGCGGAAGTGGTGTTGATGGGAGTAGTTGTTAAGTGAAAATGTTTTTATTCCCAAGTTAGCATTTTCAAGTTTAAATCGTTCGTTTTCTTTGCAGTTATCTGTGAATGACATAAAGTTTTAAAGGCTGCTCATGAATGGCATAGGCAAGGGACAGTGACATTGCCCTAGCAAGCAGAGCGATGTCTAGCGCCCAAGCCTCCTCTCCACCCAAACTAGAACCAGGGAGAGCCAGGAAATGGCTGCTGATGACTCAGCAGGTAGACCTACAGGTTCCCCCAAACACCCCAATCCTTAGCTCACAAGGCGGGTTAGATTGCAGACACCAAAGAAACTAACAAGTATGAGCGGGACTCAAACCCCTGTTTGATGATCAAGCTCGATAGTTTCTTTGGTGTCTGCAACCCAACCATCCTTGTGAACTAAAGATTGTGGAGTGTGGGAGAGCCTATAGGTCTACCGGCTGAGTAATCAGCAGCCATTGCCTGGCCCTTCCTGGTGCTAGCTTGGGTGATGAGGGGCCTTGTGCGCTGATCATATGTGTATACGGTCAGTTTCTAGAGCATTGTCGTGCTATCTAGGGCAATGTCACTGTCCCTTGTCTCTACTATTCATGAGCGGTCTTTAAACATTAAGAGCACGAGATATCTAACTATAATTAGGAGGAAAGAGATTGATAGTTGAGACTGTGTGCTTCACTAATAATGGTTAGAATCTCCCCAACACCAAATT
>NC_090764.1:10424516-10438250 GCF_036898095.1 Palaemon carinicauda
CAGGGAACGAGAAGGAGAGGGAGACCAAAGCGAAGGTGGATGGACTGTATCAAGGATGACCTTCGATCAAAGGGATTAACCGGTGATGAAGTGTGGGACAGAGGTAGATGGAGAAAGCGGACCAGAAACATCGACCCCACATAGAAGTGGGAAAAGATGCAGACAAAGAAGAAGAAGATGGAGATGCTAAGATTTAATTAGATCCATGAGTGCTAAAACATTGAAAATATTATATTGAAGTATTACATTATCTTCTCCTTCTTCTTCTTCTTCTTCTTCTTCTTTGTCTGCATCTTCTCCCACTTCTATGTGGGTCGATGTTTCTGGCCAGCTTTCTCCATCTACTTCTGTCCCACACTTCATCACCGGTTAATCCCTTTGATCGAAGGTCATCCTTGATACAGTCCATCCACCTTCGCTTTGGTCTCGCTTTACCTTATGGCCCACTTCATTCTCTTCATCACAAAGAGAGAGAAAGAGAGGCAAAACTACATATACTAATTTGTTTTCATTTTAGATAGAATTAAAACAAGCAAATCCTCATTCTCACTGTTCGCTAGACAGCTGCCTCAAATTGTATTCCAACGATTCATTTCAAACCGAAAATGAATTTTCGGTCTCGTGAAGAGTGGTACCAATTCATTCATTAGTATCTTTTAGGGATTTCTTTGTTTTTCATTTTTTTCATCCCATTCAAAGCCATCTGTTTGAAAATAAAATTTACTAAAGGTTCACGCACAGAAGAAATATTTCTTGCACTAGTGCAAATACAACTTTGTAACATTTATATTAAAACTGACATTTTTCATGAAAAACAAAAGCTATAATTTTTTAAAATATAATTCTTCCTAATTTTTGGAATGAATTCAATACTATACTAGTGAAACTATAGAAGATATGGTTTTGGTCATTTTTAATCTTTCTATTAATAAGATCAGTGTGGGTGACCACAGCACTTGTGACACCAGGCATATTACAATGAATTATCATTCTGTATTAACTTCGAAAAACCTGATTGGTAACGTCTCTACCTGGTGTTTGCCTGACGGGGGTTCGAGTCCCGCTCAGACTCGTTAGTGCCTTTAGTGTCTGCAACCTTACCATCGTTGTGAGCTAAGGGGGCGGGTGGGGGTTAGGGGGAGACTATAGGTCTATCTGTTGAGTCATCAGCAGCCATTGCCTGCCCCTCCCTGGTCCTAGCTTGGGTGGAGAGGGGGCTTGGGCGCTGATCATATGATATATGGTCACTCTCTAAGGCATTGTCCTGCACGATAGAGCAATGTCACTGTCCCTTGCCTCTGCCATTCATGAGCGACCTTTAAATCTTTAAGCCTTTAATACAAAGAAAGATTCCCGCATGAAGGCTGGCAAGGAAATCAGGGCAGCTTGTTATAACATACAGTATCATCATCATCATCATCATCATCATCTGCCGTTGCTAGTCCACTGTAGGACAAAGGCCTGTGGATGTTGCATGTCTGTAGTATTTAAAAAAAGAAATAGTGAATTCGTTGAAATATATACGGTTCATACCATACAAAGTTTATTTGTTTTCTTTTTAGTATCACAGTATTCTATTTTAATAGCACAATCATCTTAAGCATTTTGCTGGTTGGTATTACAAAACGAAATCATTATATTTACAAATTTTTACTTCTTCATCTTATCCCATAGACTATAAATTTTCAAAAATAAAAGATAGTATTCCACGTACTCGAATTATTATTATTTTTACTAGCTAAGCTACAACCCTAGTTGGAAAAGCAGAATATTATAAGTCCAAGGGCTCCAACAGAGAAAAATAGCACAGTGAGGGAAATAAATAAGGAAATAGATAAACTATATAAAAACTAATAAACAATTAGATTGAAATATTTTAAGAACAGTAACAACATTAAAACAGATCTCTCCAGCAATACATGACCCCCCCCCCCCCTTTCCTCATACACACAGAACAACAATCCTTAGGTCATATGAGGCTCCACCCTCTCGAGAATGATAAAAGTTATAATTAGAGTCGTTGTTTAAAGTAAAGGAATGTATCTTCTATTAAGAATGTTTCAGGAAGTTCTCGGCGATTTATTAATGCTTTTTAATTCTTCAGTTTAATGTAATTTAGCTTTCCTGCTCTTGGATGTGTAACACGTAAGGTTTCTTTTTTTCTATATTTTTGGCATATATTTAGTTTCGTCTTAAATAATGACTTAAGTATGCTGTAGAAGGCTATTTAAAAGAGAAAAAATTAATTCTGTTTGCTTTATTTATTTTCTATTTTTTTATTTATTTATTTATTTTTTTTTTTTTGGTTATATATCATTTATCTTTATATGTACTTTTCGTCGTTGATTATCAGTTTGAATGTTTTTATTCCTATTTCGAGGCTGTGGGTGTATGAACCTCAAAGTTTTATTAGCTTATAGAATTCTATTCACCCCGTGAGTTCTCCATGTTAAAAATATAGCACAATTCTATATATATATCTATATATATATATATATATATATATATATATATATATATATATATATATATATATATCTTTTATTTCATGATGAAGTATTCCTTAAAAACATTTATAAAACAAAACATATAAGTTTTCCATCTTCCATATTTTAGCTACAACTGATAATTGCATTAGTCATGAAGGGCATTCATTTAAAGAGAACACGCCAAGTGGGAAGATATGTGTTTAAGGACTTTTTTATACGTCCCTATAATTGATCAGGAGTTTGATGTCCTAATGGATAAGACTTATAAATTAGAACACTTTCTGGTATTGCTGCACTTTGGAGAAACTTTAATGAAAATTACTACTACTACTACTACTACTACTACTACTGGTACTACTACTTCTTCTTTTATTCTTTTTCTTCTTTTTCTACTACTACTACTACTACTACCACTACTACTACTACTACTGCTACTACTACTTCTTCTTTTATTCTTTTTATTCTTTTTCTACTACTACTACTACTACTACCACTACTACTACTACTACTACTACTAGCTAAGGTACAACCTTGGCGATGTGGTTCCTGTATTGGTCATCAGCCATTCTGAAAGACAAAAAATCGGCATTATTATTATTATTATTATTATTATTATTATTATTATTACTACTACTACTACTAGCTAAGCCACAACCCTGGCGATGTGGCTCCTATATGGACCATCATCCACTCAGTAAGACCACAAATCTGCTTCTGTTTTCATCTGAAGAAGAGTAGAAGTAAACGGTGCCGCTGCAAAGCTCATAATCCCTCTTCCGTCGTGTTTACAAGACCCAGACGAACCGAAAGAGTCACAACGAAGAAGAGGAATTGGGTCTGGGAACGCTGCCAATCACACCCATTGGACGGCCAGTCCTTCCATCTCCATTAACACCCCCCGAAAACTCGACTTTCCGAAGAGCTGGAATTGGTAAATGCCATCATTAAACTGGCTTAACAGTCGCTATTCATTCCGTCACTTCTGTTCTCCCCCCGACGTGATTAATGTGTTTGGATATTCCGATGGGAATCTAAGCCTCGACCAGCTGTCAGGTTTGGGGGACATCTTCCATCATATAACTCCTGCGGGAGGGGAAAGGGGACGCCCCTTTTCCCAGTGTTGATTTGTTGTCCCATATTCTCTCCTCGAATTCGATGTGTGTTAGGATGTGGCACGATTGGGATTGAGTCTTTCGGTGCAGATTTATTTCGTTGCTTTATTCTGTTTTGTTCAATGCGTATGAATTATTTCTTAGTTTTTCTTCTTTTAGGTATATGATGCGTTATTTCCTTACAGTTTTTTTTTATTTTGTATTTTTTAAAGGTTATTAGTTTTTTGAAACTATATATATATATATATATATATATATATATATATATATATATATGTATATATATATATGTATATATATATATGTATATATATATATATACACATATATATCATCATCATCATCATCATCATCATCATGATCTCCTCCTATGTATATTGATGCAAAGGTCCTCCGTTAGATTTCACCAGTCATCTCTATCTTGAGCTTTTAAATCAATACTTCTGCCTTCATCATATCCCACTTCACGATATATACATACATACATATATATATATATATATATATATATATATATATATATATATATATATATATATATATATAAATGTATATATATTAGTTTCACTTCGCCAGCCAATGGTTTTACATTTTAGTTTTGAGATTTATGAGTTCATTAATAAGTTTATCTGGAGGAGACTAAGCTGTATTGTCAATATGTAATTATTATTATTATTATTATTATTATTATTATTATTATTATTATTATTATTATTATTATTATAGCAATTGTAGCTGTTTAGACATGAGACCTTCTCTAATGCATATTTGTTCTCAAGTTATTCCAGCATGTCATTCCATACCAAGTCAGTTTACACCCACTTAAGAAAATCACAGACTTATAAGTTTTCTAGTGTGCATGTTTTTATGTAACCTTCCCTTTGAGGGTGGGAAATACAAGGACATGCGAATTGTATAGCCCATGTAACATAATCAACTATTTCGAGCGAGTTATTTAGTTTCACTTCGCTAACCAATGGTCGTCAGTTTTGCATTTTAGTTTTGAAATTTATGAATTCATTAATGAGTTTATCTGGAGGAGTCTAAACCATATAGTCAGGTTGCAATTATTATTATTATTATTATTATTATTATTATTATTATTATTATTATTAGCTAAGCTACAACCCTAGCGATGTGGTTCCTGTATGGGCCATCATCCACTCACTGTTACTGGTTTTTAGAATGATATATTGTTAATTTATTCTCATCATTTATTTATTTCCTTATTTCCTTTCCTCTCTGGGCTATTTTTCCCTGTTGGAGCCCTTGGGCTTATAGCATCTTGCTTTTCCAACTAGGTTTGTAGCTTGGCTAGTAATAATAATAATAATAAAACAACAAATCAGCTTTTGTTTTCATCTGAAGAAGAGTAGAAGTAAACGGTGCCGCTGCAAAGCTCATAATGCCTCTTCCGTCGTGTTTACAAGACCCAGACGAACCGAAAGAGTCACAACGAAGAAGAGGAATTGGGTCTGGGAACGCTGCCAATCACACCCATTGGACGGCCAGTCCTTCCATCTCCATTAACACCCCCCGAAAACTCGACTTTCCGAAGAGCTGGAATTGGTAAATGCCATCATTAAACTGGCTTAACAGTCGCTATTCATTCCGTCACTTCTGTTCTCCTCCCGACGTGATTAATGTGTTTGGATATTCCGATGGGAATCTAAGCCTCGACCAGCTGTCAGGTTTGGGGGACATCTTCCATCATAGAACTCCTGCGGGAGGGGAAAGGGGACGCCCCCTTTTCCAAGTGTTGATTTGTTGTCCCATATTCTCTCCTCGTATTCGATGTGTGGTAGGATGTGGCACGGTTGGGATTTGAGTCTTTCGGTGCAGATTTAGTTCGTTGCTTTATTCTGTTTTGTTCAATGCTTATGAATTGTTTCTTAGTTTTTTCTTCTTTTAGGTTTATAATGCTTTATTTCCTTACAGTTTTTTATGTTGTATTTTGTAAAGGTTATTAGTTCTCTGAAACTATACAGTATATATATATATATATATATATATATATATATATATATATATATATATATATATATATATATATATATATATTTGTATATATATATATATATATATATATATATATATATATATATATATATATATATATGAAATATTTATTTTAATGGTGTTACTGTCCTTAAAATATTTTATTTTACCTTGTTTCCTTTCCTCACTGGGCTATTTTCCCTGCTGGTGCCCCTGGGCTTATAGCATCCTGCTTTTCTAATTAGGGTTGTAGCTTAGCAATTAATGATAATAATATTATTATTATTATTATAACAATTGTGTCCGTTTAGACATGAGACCTCTAATGCACATTTGTTTTCAAGCTGTTTCGCCAAATCATCATCCCAAGTTAGTCTGGATCCCATTTAGAAAATCACTGACTTCTAAGTTTTGTAATGTACATTTGTTTATGTAACCTTCCGTTTGAGGTGGGAGTGTGTTGCATCCTCACATTTTATAGTTGATGAGAAATTGAAAAATAACTCGCTTATGGATTAAGCTGGCGATTTTCCTAATATGAAATAAAGTAATGAAAGTCTGTGTATTGCCTGCTAGCATGTTGGAAAGAATGGTCTGTTCTCCTAGTTTGGTTTAGGAAAGTAATTTGCTATTAAGGTTTATTTAGACCCATTCTATTCGATTTTGTAAACTAGATACAAATTGTATTGAAATCTGGGGTCTTTATCCTTGTGAGCAGTACTGTACTACTTTTTTCTTTCATATTGTTTTATAAATAAGTGCAAAGTATTTCATAATCCCAGAGTACAGTAGAGTAGTAGACTGTTATTTTACTACTATAACTACTACCACTACTTCTTCTTCTTCTTCTTCTTCTTCTTCTTCTTCTTCTTCTTCTTCTACTACCATGTTCCATTAGTCTTTATTTGCTATATTTTATTTATAGTTTGTTCGAATCCAGTGGTAGTGTTGTGTAATTTGATAATTTTTTTTTTCTCTTAGAAATATTTAAAAAAAAAAATCCTTATTAACTGTTCCTGAAAGCATGATGTAAAGAAAATCAGATTAGCATATTTTAAAAGCTTTTCAAAACGAAATTACCGTAACTTGTAGTTTACTTCCTCATTATTGAAAGAAAATAGAATAATCTAAATTTCTGCGTTCGTATTTTACGTTGAAGATTTAAAACGGTCAGGATATACGAAGACCTTGTCATTATTATTAATGGTGATCCGGTTTCAGAATTGTATTCTAATATAATTTGAATAAAGAAACTATTCCATCGGTAAATTTGAAAACAATGATAATAGAAATCTAATTGGTTGCAGTTCGGCTATATGGATTTGAAAACCATCATAGCTGGTTTTCATCAAATCACAAGACTAGAAGAGTTACTCGTTAAACTTAGATTGTATAGTTTTCTATAGATTACCATATTATCCTCATAGAAAACGGTAAGATTGGAGAGACTATTTTGTTTTTAAATTTTCTAGAATTTGTTTTTTCTTTACTGTGGAAAAACTACATAAGTGTTAAAATCATCGTCTCACGTCTCAACAAATTAGTAGTTCTAATTTCTGATTCAATTCAGAATATAATTTTCAACAATTTTTGCGCATGGCTTTGGAATTATATGTGGCTGGGTAGTGTAAACCCATAGTAAATCCAAACTTTATAACTATTCCCATTTTATTTAAACATATCGGGACTATGAGTATTCTTTAGTAATGATATTAATAATTATAATAATAATAATAATAATAATAATAATAATAATAGTAGTAGTAGTAGTAGTAGTAGTAGTAGTAGTAGTAGTAGTAGTAGTAGTAGTAGTAGTAGTAGTAGTAGGCTACCCATTGTAATGCATCATTATGTCATGATCAGTATCATGATGATTATATTTGTTGCTATTGTTTCTAAGACCATCGTTTTCATTCAACAAACAATGGTTTCATTATTTTTATATGCTCTGTGCGTTTTTTCTAGACTCCATGAACCTTTATATAACAAATAATTTGGTCTCTTGTTTTTCTTTCCTTTTATTAGTTGGGCCCCATAACCCAAAATATGGTCAACTTTTTCTCTCAAAATGAAATCATATATATATCTGAATTTTGAAACTTGATAGTAAGGTGCAATGGCCTAGTCTATAATGATTTGGAATTTAAAGTGAACAAGATCTTCATGGCCATTGAATAGTCATTTCCCCCCCCCCCCCCTTGTTAATATGACTCGCTGTAGGGAGGAAGGGCGATGGTTGCTGGTACAACACAAACATACACTACCGGTGTCTACACGATGTCAGGCAGGGCAGCCGGTCGGGACTATGGTCTACCCCAAAGCTAAAGCAAAGTACTTCAAAAGAAGGCAACCGTGTTACCCCATACGAATGGGAAAAAACACGCTAATAGACGAAGAAGAAGATATAACTTCAAACACTGGCTTCTCGATAGTGTTTTCAAGGCACAGTAGGATTCTCTCTCTCTCTCTCTCTCTCTCTCTCTCTCTCTCTCTCTCTCTCTCTCTCTCTCTCTCTCTCTCTCTCTCTCTCATTGAATTAGATCAATTATGATTTTGAGATCTTAGGTGTAGGACTATTCCTTTCGGCAAGCGTTCTCTTGCCAGGAACAAGAATGATTGAGCACGAACAGGCAGTTTCATAACCAAATACGGCATGACATCAGCCATTTTGTTAGTAAAGACTGCCAATCAAAATTATATTAAAAAAAAAAAATTGATAAAAAATTGCCCATAAAACGTAAGTCAATAAGTCATACGATATGAAATTTTTTTGCCTTTTATCTTTGAGTTTTATCTGTGAAACAGTAAAAAGTTTCACAATGTGAAATTATTATAGCATAAATATGCCAGACATGTATTGGCTTCAGGACGATAACATTATAATATTTTCTACGTATGAGATATTCTGACGGAAATATGGGTCATTCTGTCACGTAATCCACAAAGTAGTTCTACTGTTTTTTTTTTTTTTTTTTTTTTTTTTCCACTGTAGATAATAGTAATCTGAGTTACGTTTTTTTTTTTTTTTTTTTTTTTTTTTTTTTTTTTTTTTTTTTTTTTTTTTTTTTTTTTTTTTCTCTCTACTGTAGATAATAGTAATCTGAGTCACGACATCCCATCTCCCCCTTCATCCAAATAAAATAACTGCAAGTCAAATCTTCTGATCATTTTAATTTTTCCCTTGCAATAACCAACCATCCCTCAAACGAAAACAATTGTTCATTTCGTATCCTAAAAAAAAGACCACTCTTATTTGATCACCGTATGACCACGCATTGCCAAATGAAGTTCGCAAAGTCCCTTTAGGAAAAGTTCAACCGACAAAAGTAGCACAAAGACAAGCGCATATTGCAATGCCCATCGCTTCATTCCAGAGCCGTAGGTCTCGCCGGACCGCCCCCCCCCCCCCCCCACATCCGTCATTTGCTCCCTTGTTTCTGTATCAACTTCAAAGAGCTGTACGACCATGGGTGCATGTACGCCGCAAATGAGCGAAAATGGAACCGCAAAACGGACGTTTTCATTTTTCTTGGTCCATTTTGGTTTCGTACATCCTCGATTGAAAAAAAATTATATATATATATATATATATATATATATATATATATATATATATATATATATATATATATATATATATATATATATATATATATATATATATACTGTATATATACTGTATATATGTGTGTGTATATATATATATATATATATATATATATATATATATATATATATATATATATATATATATATATGTATATTCTATATTTCTGCAGATGATTTTACTTGGTCTTCCACTGTCTTGGGTTAGAGTTCTCTTGCTTGAGGGTACACTCGGGCACACTATTCTGTCTTATTTCTCTTCCTATGGTTTTGTTAAAGTTTTTTATAGTTTATATATGAGATTTTTTTTTTAATGTTGTTACTGTTCTTAGAATATTTTATTTTTCCTTGTTTCCTTTCCTCAATGGGCTATATTCCCTGTTGGACCCCCTGGGCTTATAGCATCCTGCTTTTCCAACTAAGGTTGTAGCTGAGCCATTAATAATAATAATAATAATAATAATAATAATAATAATAATAATAATAATAATGGGTATTTATTGGAACTACCAGATCTTATGCTTGTACATGTGCCAATGCAAAACTGAAGAGTGTAATGGTAATTTTGCTGTTCTTAGTTAATGTAACAATGATTTTCGTAGTGAAATTTTATTTTGATATTTGCAATTAAGTGCAATTCTAACTTACCTAGAAGAAAATTGAAGATTCAATTAAAATGTGCAGAATTGAGAAATAAATGGTTAGGGAATTTAAACACACACACATACATATATATATGTATGTATATATATATATATATATATATATATATATATATATATATATATATATATATATATGTGTGTGTGTGTGTGTGTGTGTATATATATATATATATATATATATATATATATATATATATATATATATATATATATATATATATATATATATATATATATATATATATTTTACTCTGATTATAATTTACATTGTTATCGATAGCTTATCTTTATCCCCAATTGATATTTCCTTTGAGGACCCCTTCTTGTTCCATTTATCTAAAGAATGATCACAGCGGCCAAAAGCTGTTTTGTGGAGAAACATGATCTCCTGTTTACCTCTTTCCAAACTTGGATCCCTTTCAGTTATAGTTCTCAAGGACAAAAAAATTGCACTGTGTACAGTGCGTCTGTCTTCTAATGATCTGTTTTGAATTCAATTATCATCAACCCTTAGCAATTAGTACTTTAATTTTTACAGCAAACGTAACCTAAGTTTGCCTTTAGAAGTTGAGCCTCTGGAGAGATCACTGTTCTTTTAATGATCTAATTATACAGCGACAATGGGCGGTTTCGTAAAACGCTGTCATTATCATGATATCGCATGGATGTCATTTGTACTTTGGTGATCATTATTTCCATGCTGTTACATTCTTGATTTCCATGACATTCCAGCAACTTTAGGTATCCGATACTTCAATGAACTGGAATGATTTTATATCTGGTGGCCAGTAGGGACTCGCTACCTTTCGCAATACCTTTCAATGTAGCCCGATGATTGACCTATGGGTCCCTTGAGATGATTGACCTTTTGAGTAACTGTGGTCCAGGTTTATCAGTGACATGTGAGGAAATTAAAGGGAATGTCATTAGGATCAGATGTCCAAATATTTCCAATATCCAAATGATTATAAAGAAATTCCCCTCAGTCACCGTTGCGCCACACATATTGCTCATTTTTCGCTACTGTACTTGCATTATTGTTATTATTATTATTATTATTAATAGTAGTAGTAGTAGTAGTAGTAGTAGTAGTAGTAGTAGTAGTAGTAGTAGTAGTAGTAGTAGTAGTAGTAGTAGTAGTATTACAAGCTAGGCTATAACCCTTGTTGGCAAACCAAGATGCTATAAGCCCAAGGGCACCAACAGGGAAAAATACAGTAGATGTGACTGTTTCTTCTGCTCATTTAACATATAATGGTTAGATAAGCATAGCTCATTATGGAATATCCGATAGCTTAATAAGAAGAAAACTGCTCTTAATAATAATCCGTATACTTAGCAGTAACAGTAGCTCGAAGATTTGTCATTCCACGAATTACAGACTAAAAGAAAACCCTTATATCTCTGGTTACATCATCATGACTTGAAGTGTTATCTTTTAATGATCTCGTTTTTTCCAACTTTCTATGTATGTGATGTTTTGATATTCTTTAAATGAGTGAAAGTAATTTAACGTCATTATATCTTGTATTTAATTATGTTAAAAAAACGTTTTGTTACATTTTGCATGAGAACTGGTGCTTATCTCCCCTAGATATATATATATATATATATATATATATATATATATATATATATATATATATATATATATATATATACAACCCATACTAATACACACACGCATATATATATATATATATATATATATATATATATATATATAAATATATATATATATATATATTCCTGTCACGCTCAAGGGGGAGAAGAGTATTCATACCCTGGTGGGAGGGGTTACCTCTAGAGGTACACTCGGAAACCACAATTTCCCACAACTTGCCGAACCAGCGGGTTGTAGTTAGGAAAGGGGAAGGGGTGAAAAGGATTGAATCTCTGTGTGTGTATGTGCATATCTATCTAAATATTTAGACGTCCGTTTTGACGGCTCGGGTACACTAGTTTAATAATAATGAACGGCACTGTTGAATCCCTTGTGGACAGCAGCCCAGCATCTACAATAGGATTGGTCACGGCGAATTTGGACACCAACGGTCGACAACAGGTAACGGGTCGGACACTCGGCCGTACTTTTGATGGCTTTACGTACGCCGTAATGTTTGTATAAGGTCCTTTAAATGTATTTGGTGTATATTTAAAGGACCTTGGGTATACTATGGAAAGTATAGAGTGTCAGAAGCGCATAGAGCAAGACTAAAGTAGTTACTCGTTAAACTTAGACTGCATCGTTTTCTATATATTACCATATTATCCTCATAGAAAACGACAAAATTGGAGAAACTATTTTGTTTTTAAGTTTCCTAAAATTCTTTTTTTTTTTTTTTTTTCTACTTTACTGTGGAAAACTACATCGTCTCATGTCTCAACAATTTAGTAGTTCTAAATTCTGATTCAGTCGTGAAGTGTAGACCAGACTTGGCCTCGTAGGATACTACAAAACAGGAAAAGGTATCCATGACGGTGTTTTTCACAAACGTGTCATCGTTGAAAGACTCCGCCCGCCAGGCAGTGTTGTCAGTACGCAAGGTCTACATACAAACCTTGGTCAGTACACATCGCGTGGTGTACTGTAGGTATTAATAAGGGGTCTTTGTAGCGTCAAATCAGCACCTGTCTATACCCACTTCTTAGACTTCTCCGTTTCCAAAATACAATGTCAGGGTAACCCCCGCCAGTTGCACATCGGCCAGACACGGGCTCTTGCACTCTTGCAGCCCGTAGTTCAATTGACCACCACCCCAACCCCAGCACCTATTATATGACTCAATTTTTATAAATCTAATCGGCGTAACGATTAGTTTTAAATTATTGGAATGTTTTGAATATGATAATACGTACTTGCAATACTAGTTTTATAAAAACTATACTGTTATTTCTTTCTTTGTTTTTCTAGAGTTTTAATAATTCTAGCAATTTACTATTTGGGCTTTCTTTGTGTGAAGAAGAGTCTTTCATACCTCTAAGAAGTCATATGCGATTTTTTTTTAAATTTAGAGTCAAATTCTAGATTAGCATAAATAGAAATCATATCAATATAGTGACAATTATCTAATTGTGTTTGTAAATATGGGTCTAGGCTCATGTAATTCCCACTTCACTTGTATATTATAGAACACACACTTAATTATGCACAGCTGTATTTATATTCATTCAAATATATATAAATGGTTACTTTCGAATCCCCATTAAAAAAAGATTCCAGTGTTGGTATTAAACTCAAAAGTTTGTTCCACACACAAAACGTGATAATTTTCAATTTGCATATTTATTACATTACAGATGCGCTCAAAATCAAGTAATCATAGACATAAAATGTTTTAAAAGTAGATTACATTAACGGAAATTTTTACCGCATGAAGGCCATTTCGATATTTATCATTGCAGAAAACTAGTTTGTCACTACTACTGCAATTTATCAATTAGGATTCAATGAAGTCAACATATTAAAACGTTGCGTGGTATAGATTTTATATATATATATATATATATATATATATATATATATATATATATATATATATATATATATATTTTTTTTTTTTCTTTTTTTTTTGTATTAACTGCTCTGAATTCTTGCGAGAATAATACCTCGTTTTTATCCTTAAAATATCATCATATTTTTATACTTCATTGTTGTATAAAAATGTAAATTTATAAGGAAAAGTAAATGTACAAGGAAAAATCTGCCCAAACGTGTGTGTGTGTATATATATATATATATATATATATATATATATATATATATATATATATATATATATATATATATATATATATATATATATATATATATTATATGTAGCATCATCATCATCAACCGTCGCTAGTCCACTGTAGGGCAAA
>NC_090764.1:10438750-10488750 GCF_036898095.1 Palaemon carinicauda
ATATATATATATATATGTATGTATATATATATATATATATATATATATATATATATATAGTAGTATATATATATATATATATATATATATATATATATATATATATATATATATATATATATATATATATATATATGTAGCATCATCACCATCACCATCATGAACTGTCGCTAGTCCACTGTAGGACAAAAGCTTCAGACATGTCCTTCCTCTCCTAACTTTAATGCAGCATTTTGATATGCTTCTTCTAAAGCTTATGAAAGAAACAAATAGAATAAAATAAATCACTATATTCGACCCAATACACGTAGGCCCTCCACCGAGATGGAGAGCCAGTGTTATTGGTCGAAATGTAGTGATTTTTCTATTTCCTTTGTTTCTTTTAGGGACCTTTTCAAGAAACATATATATATATATATATATATATATATATATATATATATATATATATATATATATATATATATATATATATATATATATATATATATATATATATATATATATATATATATATGCTTATAAGTCACTAAATAGCGTGTGACAATATATTCAGCCAAGGCCACAGGAAAAATAAAAGAAGGCGTACCGCCTTCTTTTATTTTTCCTGTGGCCTTGGCTGAATATATATATATATATATATATATATATATATATATATATATATATATATATATATATATATTGTGTGTGTGTGTGCGTTCATAAACCAATTTGTTGTTGATCTTTTTTATTTGAAAGCCTTCTTGCTAATTGATTATTGAAATCTGCCTCTTAAATGTAAATGGCGCAGACTCCCAACCATATTTAATCATTCCAACTTATGTCATTATTGAAATATCATTCGAATTTATCGCAGATAATTCTTGTTTACCTTTAGGCTCGTAATAATCCCTTGTTCATCATCATTGTACCTTAGAATATTACTGTATCATTTGTAAAAACATTTTAAGAATCTCTAGAACTCGTTGTCTTTTGGCACTTAATTTCCTAAAGAATTTGATTGGTATTGTGATAATCCTGTTACATTATTTCCCTTCCATCTTATTCACAAGAAGGCCCTAATGTCTGCCGCATTTATGCTACGACTTTGAAATTGCAAGAAGGGAAAATCCGAGTCCCTCATAATTTGTGCCTTATTTCTCTCCTTTGCATTAAATAAGAAGCATCCAAATGTCGGTTCGCGAGGAAAGTCATCATTTGTAAGCAACGTAATTCATACTTATTATTCCTTTAGTGTTTCCTAACGACCTGACTAACGTCGCGGAGAGGCATTGTGGGTAAATTATTGGACTCAGGGTGAAACTAGGCTTTAGTCAAATTATATTTTGCACAAGATATTTGCTCCTTAGCGTTGATTATGGCAAAAATATCATAATTGAATATTATAATTCATCTTAGTCATAGAATAGTTTTATTAAAGATTTAAGTTTTTTATTTGAATAGGCTCATGTTCATAATGACAAGTCAGTCATTAATGACCAAAGTTTGTCATTCCTTAAAGACCGATCATGAATGGCAAAGTCAAGGAACAGTGGCATTGCCCTAGCAAGCAGAACATTGCCCTAGAGACTGACTAAATATGATGTGATCAACGCCCGAGACCCCCTCTCCCCACAAGCTAGGACCAAGGAGGGTCAGGCAATGGCTGCTGATGACTCAGCAGGTAGTCCTATTAGCCCCCTTTCCCCCCCCCCCCCCATCCTTAGCTCACAAGGATGGTAAGGTTGCAGACACTAAAGGAACTAAGGAATCTGAGCGGGATTCTAACCCCCGTCTGGCGATCAGCAGGCAGAGACACCAATCAGGCCACAACAACCTTAGAGAAAGGAATCAAATCTATCCTGTTTTGAGAATGTCATTTTAACTCCAATGAGGTAGAATTACGTTGATCAAAAGTAAATAAAGTACTGCTGCGTTTTATACTGTTTTGGCCCAATGCTTTAACAGAAATTATTCATATAACGATATTTTTGTCAGGCTCAAATGCCTTTATTAGATTCAAATAAGAAGGAAAACTATTCAAATTCTCAGTCATGAACTTTGAACTTGTGCATTTTTTTTTATTTTTTTTTTTTTTGTCTTATTGTTTGTTATTCGTTTCTGTTTTTTTGCCTCCAAATTATCTATAGATATTTTTTTCTGTAGAATTTCTTAAGAAATTATAAATATACATCCGAGTACAAGATTATGTGACTAAAAATTAACTAGATGCCTAGATTCTGGGATAAAGAATAGAATCTATATTGATAGAATATTTCGATAACTTTTATGAGAAATAAGGATCATACAATAATATCTTATAATATTTCCTCTGGATTTTTTTTATTTAAAATTTCGGACTTCAGACTAACTAAGTATGGCGTTAGTGAAGTTATAGACTCTTAAAGATGGGCTAATTCTTAGAGTTGCTCTTGCTGCTTATGTTCATTCGTTTGTTGGTAATTGCCCGGAACTTGTCTCTAGCTCTTATACTTATGGTAACATCCCTGACTGGTGAACGCCAGACTGCAGTTCGAGTCCCACTCAAACTCGTTAGTTCCTTTGGTCACTGCAACCTCACCAGCCTTGTGAGCTAAGAATGGGGGGGGGGAGCCTATTGGTCTATCTGCTGAGTTATCAGCAGTCATTGCCTGGCCTTCCTTGTTCCTAGCTTGGATGGAGAGGGGCCTTCGTTGCTGATCATATGTATATATGGCCAGTCTCTAGGACGTTGTCCTGCTTGATAGGGCAATGTCACTATCCCTGGCCTCTGCCATTCATGAGCGGTCTTTAAACCTTTAAACATTTAATGCAGCTCAAGAAATAGTTTCATAGACTAAATTAAATAAGAGCATCTTATATATGCTGATCAAGTAATACCTTCTTTCCCGTGTACACTTAAACAATTGCAGTAAAATAATGGTAAAAATCCTGGAATAAATGTTGCCAGGTATTTACCGTTTTAAAAACGGATATATTGACGTAAAGGAGGGATATTACTTTCACCAACCAGTAGATAATAACAAAGGGTGAAAATTACGGTCGCCTGTGTTTTACTGAAATACGGCTGAGAACAGTATATTTTAACGGAGAATTTCCGATTAAAACTTCGGTTTTTTAAGTGTAGATTAAAACCCCTGGTTTTAGAAGGGAGATTATATATAAGGTTTTTTAAGTAGTTCGATTCAATTATATATTTTATATATTAAAGATCATATGATAATCTCCATGCGAGTGAGCTTGTATAGATGTAAGTGTCATATATTTAAAAGAAAAAAAGTACCATGATAATGTAAAACAAAATTTAGCGATTTAATTTTATTTTAATATGCTCTATTATACCTTCTCCTGATTATTTATTAAATTAAGGCAGGTAAAGGAACACATTTTTATTGTATAAATGATTTTACTTTTATCATAATTTTACCTAAAGGTATGAACCAACTATAGGCATGTTTTTAATCACGATAATTTGGTAGGAAAATCTTGTATGGAATTTCTAGATCGTTCAGCACTATGAGTAATGAGTGATCGGTTAAGAATATGATACCATAAATTATAAAATTATTTGAGAAAATGTTTATATATAAAACTATCAGAGAAATTGTTTATGTATTATAAAACTATCAGAGAAAAAGTTTATATATAAAATTATCAGAGAAAATTTTATATATTATAAAACTATCAGAGAAAAAGTTTATATATTATAAAACATCAGAGAAAAATTTTATGTATTATTAAACTATCAGAGTAATAGTTTATATATTGTAAAACTATCAGAAAAAAAGTTTATATATTTTAAAACTGTCAGAGAAAAAGTTTATGTATTATAAAACTATCAGAGAAAGCTTGTATATTTCATAAAACTATCAGAGAAAAATTTTATATATTATAAAACTATCATAGAAAATGTTTGTATATTATAAAACTATCAGAGAAAAAGTGTATATATTATAAAACTATCAGAGAAAAAGTTTATATATCATAAAACCATCAGAGAAAAAGTTTATATGTTATAAAACTATCAGAAAAAGGGTATGTTTTATAAAACTATCAGAGAAAAAGTTTATATATTATAAAACCATCAGAGAAAATGTTTTTATGTTATAAAACTATCAGAAAAAACTGTATGTATTATAAAACAATCAGAGAAAAAGCATATACATTATAAAACTATCAGAGAAAAAGCATATACATTTTAAAACTATCAGAAAAAAAATTTTATATTTCACGTTAATTAGGTCAGTACCCTTGGCTGCTCACGCTTCCTTGCTTTCTTTCATCTTGATGTCCAACTTCCTTTAGGTTTTACTTCTATTGATAACCCCCCCCCCCCCCTCCGCCTCATTCCGTACCATAAGACTTAGATCCAATAAATTAAATCAAGATGTCTCGTAATTATCTCCGTCAACGAATTTGGAAGGTTATGTTTTATCACCTGTTTGTGTGCGTGTGTTTGTTTATGAACGGCTTCTTGGCCACAATTTTAATCGTAGAATAGTGAAACTTACAGGGATTAACTGCTATGTAAAAAGCTGGAAATTATTAAATTTTGGAAGGTCAAGGTCAAAGATCAAGGTTACGGTCAAGCAAAATGTCCAATTCGCGTAATCAGCCATAAGTTTGGACATTGTTGTCATAGCAACTTCAAACTTGGTTCATATTTGAGTGTATGAAAACCCATGCCAATTGATACAAGTTAAGGTCAAAGGTCAAAGTCAAGGTCGAGAAATAAGCTGCCGCGGCGGAGGTCTGCCCTCTACTAAGTGCTCCTCTAGTTTAATAACATTTTCCATGCTCACACAAAAAAAAATAACACATGATATGAATTTGAGTCTACGGCCAAGATTTGAACAAGCCTAAAAAAATAGCTAGAAAACTGAAACTCCCTCTGGTGGAGACAGCCCAGCTTTTGCTAGTAAAACATTTTGTTTTCCAGTGTATCTCCGTAACAGTTATTTGTTCACAACTGTTTGTACACAATTATTATGGGAGCTGAACTCGACCGCCATGTTGACGCAGTTGTGGCGTTTTATTTCTGGACACATTCACAACACTGGTTAATGATCACAACACAAACATTGTTCCACCCGGTCGAGGTTATTAACTTATTATGACTTCGTCCGGGTGATGGTTTCGTGTTCGATATTGTGATATCGAGAATTGTTTCTTATATTTCTGTGATATGAATAGGTTTACAATATCAAAAATAATCGAGTTCTTTTGCCTGTAATGTACCTCTTTCCATAGAGACCTGACGCAGTACTCTCTCTCTCTCTCTCTCTCTCTCTCTCTCTCTCTCTCTCTCTCTCATTGAGACCTGACGCTTTACGCGCACACACACTCTCTCTCTCTCTCTCTCTCTCTCTCTCTCTCCATCGAGACCTGACGCAGTACTCTCTCTCTCTCTCTCTCTCGAGAGAGAGAGAGAGAGAGAGAGAGAGAGACCTGACGCAGTACACACTCTCTCTCTATCTCTCTCTCTCTCTCTCTCTCTCTCTCTCTCTATATATATATATATATATACATATATATATATATATATATTTATATATATATATATATATGTATATATATATATATAGAGAGAGAGAGAGAGAGAGAAAGAGAGAGAGAGAGAGAGAGAGAGAGAGAGACCTGACGCAGTACACACACACTCTCTCTCTCTCTCTCTCTCTCTCTCTCTCTCTCTCTCTCTCTCTCTCTCTCTCTCTCTCTCTCTCTCTCTCTCTCTCTCCAGCATCCTTGAATTATATTCCATATGACTTATTCGATCCAACCGCTCCCAGACCTTCTCCTTTCATATTTACTTTTTAATTTTCTCTACATCTTCGATTAGCCATCACCCAATGGGTCTCTGATATTTACAAATATTGCCACCCACTCCACCCAAAAAGGGAAACTACTGTTCTTTTCATCATTTCTGTCAGAGACACACACACACATGTTGGAAAAACGGAAAGGTAAACATTTTAAAGTGTTGCAACCTCATCTATGAGATAAAGTGGATGCGTCAGAAAAATCTTTGCCTATATATATATATATATATATATATATGGTAATTTTGCACATTTAGACATGTTTTTCATATTTATATAAGCCATATATTATACTCCTCCTAATATCTGGATTCTCTCTACCTCTGGATCAGAGACCCAAGGGGGATTTAACTTAAAGATGATAGCTTGTGGTTGGCTGGGGAATCAAACCCGGGCTAAAAACTGATGTTCTATTGGCTTAGTGACTCAGGCTTGAAAAGTTTTGGGCCCGGGTTCGATTCCCCGGGCGACCAGAAGCTATTTTCTTTGAGTTGATTTCTCCTTGGATCTCTGATCCCGAGGTAGAGAGAATCTAGTTATTAGAAGTATAATATACGTTTTATATATATATATATATATATATATATATATATATATATATATATATATATATATATATATATATACATATACAAAAGCAAGTAATGCTGTATATTTATTCCTTAGTAAAAGAAATGCAGAAGACTGCTGAAGTGTTCGTAACAGAAAATCGATATATGATCCAAATGGTCTCTGCTGTTTGATACAACCTGAGCAACTGAGGCCCTTTGCGTCAATAGGCGTAGGAGGAGAGGATGATGACGACGACGACGATGATGATGATGATGATGATAATGATGATGATGATGATGAACAACCCGAATTTTCATAAAAGGAAAATACAAACCATCAACGGAATTTCCAAAATCCCAAGTGTTTTTTTTTTGGGGGGGGGGGTGTTAATTCAGCAATGGCTATAAACATTTTCTTTGAGTCTTTGGTCATGAATAGTTTACAAAATCCAATGTTAGTGTGAACAGAGATTATAACTTATTTGCATACGAGGTAAGATATTTGTAATTTGTTAGTCCTGCTAAATAGCTGCACATAATTGAGTATACAATCTACTACTATCAGGAAGAAATATGCTAGAATATAATTTTACTTGCATTTGAGTTTCTTGCGAATTTGACAATGTTTTGTATACAAAATATAGATAAAGACGAATAATCAAATAGTATATTTCGGCATTTGGTTAATTTAGAATGACTAAATTTTCATGTATTAAGACAGTGTATGTCCACCCCTTCATAAAACACACACACGGGGATCAGGTAATATAATTGTTTTGATGAACGTGCAGTATAATTCAGATCATATCCGTAATCTACTCTATGTAATGACTTGAGTTATCATCATCATTCTTTTATAGACACAACCGTAAATTACCCTGTAATCTTATTTTAGGGAACCTACTATGAGATTCAGGGCCTCTGTAACACGGATTTTTGGACTTTGCTCCTTATCAAAGCATCGGGTGTAGCTGAAAGTTGACATATGTATATTTTACAACCACACACAAATTTTGTCAGCATTATCAATAACCTAAACCCGATGGTTTTAATTTTTATAGAGTAAAAATGATCCAGCCGACGCCATGGCCAGTGATACCGAGCCAAGAGTCGAAAACATTCATTACGTAAGCAATGTAAACACCTTTGGACAAAATTTTGCCCCGCCCATCCACCAGACACCCATTCACCTTCTTCCATCTACTCTGAAACCCATAACAGTCAAGAATGGCTAACAGGATTTGTAATTGCCCCCGTGGTTGCAAACCTGCATTTGTCTTACGACTTGCAACTTTATACAGTCATGAGAAAGCCCTTGGCCATATCTATTATAGCCTGAATAGGTAATTATTCAGTTTCTAGTTTAAATCCAATGTTTATGGTCTGATTTGTATTTAGCGTAACATGATTATAATACTTGTAATGTCATTCAGGCTTTTGAACATTTCCATTAACTATTCACTATGCCACCAAGAGAGAGAGAGAGAGAGAGAGAGAGAAAGAGAGAGAGAGAGAGAGAGAGAGAGAGAGAGAGAGAGATTGTATGTAAACAGTCTTTATATAACTTTTTTTGTTAAAATAAGATTTTTGTGCTAAAATCTCCATCAGACCAACGGATCATCCGATATAATTTTTTTTCTTCTTCTTAGGCCGTACGTTTTGGGCATGACTGCATTTTGTAAATAAATCATGAATAGTTTTAGGAGTTTTATTTGTACATCTAATGGGAATCTATAGAAGTAAAGTGAACATAATTCATTTATCCTTTAAAATATTTACTACATGTAACAAAACAAATAGTAGTAAAGATGATAATGCAATGAAGGAATGATACCATACTTTATCTTTAGCTTCAACGTCGGCAATAACATACCCAGTTGCCATAATTTGTCAGCTTAATGAAATAACCTATCATCTAATGTTAAACTTAATTTCTGAGGAGGCCATGGCTTATTGCACAGTGAAAAAACATGACAAAGACTTTATGAATGGCGGAACAATACATAGATGTGGGTGGGGTATCAGTGCTGGCGTAGTAATACTACTGTAGCAGTACTGCCGCAACAGTAGTATGCATGAAGTAAACGTTTAGGCCAACTGCTGGGATCATTGAGGATCATTTAGCACTTCTTACAACTACTCGAGAAATTAGTTTTTATAGCCAGAATTTGAATTTTCTGATCCAACAATGCCCATGATAGCCTTCAGTGTTATCCTGATTCATAACGAGGCCAGAGTGGGTGGAGTCTCATGAAGTCATCATTCTGACGATAATTATTGGTGAAGGTTTAAAGCGAAAATGCGGTACCGGCTATCTTTTTTTTTACAGTAAATAGGTAGGTAGATAGACAATGAATAAAAATTGCTTGACATTGGATATAGCAGTTATCAAATCAAGCTGGTCTACTACGTTTTTGAAAATTACCAACTATTCCATACACTTTGTCAATCTGATTGTGACCTATAAAGTAGACTGTAATTTCTTAGGAAACTTATTTTGGGAGTTAGACAAATAATCGAAGTGTTTTTGTATTTATTAACATATTTTGTTCGTTTGTTCATTATGACAATTCTCAGTGGAGAGGTTTCAGAGGTCATAAAGGTGTACTGCTTTGCTTTTATTTACACTTTTGTGTTATTGTTGGCAGAGGTATAGCCTTCGTTACGTATAACCCAATCATCGATCGAGAAAGAGAGAAGAAATGCCGTCATAAGTTACGTAACGAGTGCGTTCGAAACCTTTTCTCTGAGTAAGTTGGCCCGTCTTCAAAAATCGTCACTTTTACTTAATAAAGTACCAAATTTATTCAACCTACGTAATGCAGAATATAGTCAAAATTTATGTGTAGATATAATGTGCATTCTGAATAAGCGTTATATTTATGAAATTCATAGAAAAAAAGTTATTGCGAAAAAACCGCGTTACAGGGGCCCTGAATCTCATAGTAGGAAATTTGACTACCCAAATCATAGTGGGAATTGTTGTAGTTGTGTAACAGCTAAACGGTATTTACCACATAGTCGTATAATTGACGGTGTCGTCATTTGTTTGACGTACTATGGAGTTCGAAGGACTGTCTGTCTGTCAGTCAGATTGACTTCCATTGTGTAAGACACGGGCTCTTGCCGTACGCAGCCCGTAAAATTCGGAAGGGAGGTGAAGGGTACGACTTCTAGGTTATGTTAGCTTGGACTAGAATGTATTATAGTATAGTAATTGTCCTTGCTACGTTTTCAGGAGTGTTACTGATGATATACAAGAACGATATATTTCTCCAACCAATTATATCGTGGGATTCATTCATATCTGCCCTAAGTGTGAAATAAACTTGTTTTAAGGTTTCCCTCACTAAAAAAAAAAAACACACAATTTATCATTAAGGTTCTTATCATATTTGTATATGTAGGAGTTTGGGGAGATATTAAGACGAATTGTTTGCACTAACAAAAATTATAAGAAATGCATAGAAAACAAGAAGCCAAGTTAAAAAATATATATATATATATTATATATATATATATATATATATATATATATATATATATATGTGTGTGTGTGTGTGTGTGTGTGTGTGTGTGTGTGTGTGTGTGTGTGTTTCCTTTACTTGTTTTTAACCTTGTCTTTAAATTTTTTTGTTGAAATAAAGTGAACCCTTCTGTTAGATTGTAATTTTCAGTCGATAACTATTATATAACACCCTCGTGTCGTAACCAAATTTATTTATAATCATGTCTTAAAACCTAATTATTTATTGAAACATCATTTTCTCTAATTACAGTAATTATGTTCTCTTCATGGCTACGCTGTTCATCCCGTTCTTCCATTGGTTTCTCTTCTTACCAAGAGATGTCACTGCTGCTGTTGTTCCTAACGGTAGTGGAAAGTCAGACTGCATTCCTTTAGAATCCTTGTTTCTGAACTAATCTGGCCTTGCTCGCCCAACTCCGCTACTCTACGGTTGGAAATTGCGGTTGTGTTTGGTCTTTGTGGTAAATATATTTAATGTTAAGTTACAAATGTTCTGTTATGGTGAATTTAATCAAGAAAATGCTCGATTTGTGTGGTTTTTACTAAAGTGGCAGTTCTGATTATGTGTGATATAACGGTAAGGTCTAATTTTAAGTTTGTAGTTAGCTTTTCTATGGTGTAATCTGTGTAACAATTAAGTGTCTTGGTAGTGCAAGTTTATTCGTTTCAAGATGTTCCCACATGAAAACTTAATTTAAAGGGCTGCCTTTCTGGTCTTATCCCGTAAGGGAATCCTGCTTTCTACAGGACCTAAAAGAGCATTTTGTCTTATACATTCTTAGGTATTTTGTATATTATTGCATAACTGGTGTTTGTCAAATCCATATTATCGAATCATTTAAAAAATAAGTGTCTTCGGTTTCTTCTTGAAAAATTTTTTCACTTATCAATACTCCTAATTCCATTTTTATTATTACCAACTTATTGAATATTCACATAGCCGCAATTAATGGCATCTTTACTATCCATGGTATCCCCGGTCCACATTGCCGTAAAACAAAACCTAACAACCGTAAAAAATTAACGGACATTTTATTAGATTTTTTTATTTTTTTAGAGTAAGCCTAATTGGAAAAGTAATAGATTTGTTATTGTCAAAGGAATTACCATCGGTCATGATTTTGCTTGTGATAATAGAAATAAAATTGTTGTACATTATAATCATTTATCATTTCACACCGCATATTACTCCTTTGTCGTCAAATCAACACTTTTGAAAGTCTTAATATCTTCAGTCTTTCGTGTGTCTAGTGGAAGCTTATTGTAAAGTCTCGGGGTCGCATATTTAAAAGCTCTCTACAGCAGACGTATATCTATTGTAGGTTCCAATGAATTGTTGGCTGCACAATATTGCAATTTTCTAGGATATTTAGGAATTTCCGGTTCTCATAACTTTGTGGGTTATTGTACATATTTTAATAGGCAGCCAGTGTAAATTAGTGTAGGTGTAACCCTTTCTCGAGTTGGGACCCCTTTTATCAGGCTTGCTGCTCTGTTTATTATGTTTGGTAATTTCTCAAGTTGCACTTTTAGACTGTAGTAAATGGAGTTACACAAGTCAAGTCTGGTAATAAGTTTATCCAGGTACTAATTTAAAATAAGAAATGTTTATGATAGCCAGCAGTTTTTAATGCATAATTTATTTGGGCATTGAAAGACAAGTTAGTCAAGAGATCTTTACAAGAAATTTGGGCAGAGTTATTTGTTTTATTTAATATCGCCTAAGTTTCTTTGGCTTTTTTCTGACCACAATAAAGTCCGTTTTATTTTAAATTCATTATAGTGGTTTGTTATTCATTCTTTAACCTGGCAAGAATTCGGCTTAGTTTCAGTAGTGTCATCTATATCATTTATGGAGAGGCAAATTGCGTATAGTCTGCAAATACTTTGAACTTCACTCCATGCTTTTACTGTATTTTTGATAGACCAACAGTATTAACACAGAATAGGATTGGACCCTGTACACTCCCCTGTGCTACCCCTCAGTTTAATGGTTCATATGATAAGTTTCCAATTTGTGCTTTATTTTCAATATCGATAGACCGTACACTGCAAAAATTTGACATTTAAAAAATTGTCTGGCAAAATTTATTCCAAATTTTTTAGTTTTAAAACGAATATATTGACATAAAGGAGTGATATTACGGTCACCAACCCGTAAAATATAAGGTAAAATTGTGGTCTCCTGTATTTTACTGAAATATGGCTCAGAACAGAATAATTTTACAGAGCATTTCCGATTAAAATTACGGGTTTTCTGAACAGGGTAGATAGTTTAGTTGTTAATGTACAGTTGTATCAAAGGCAGCACTAAGATAGAATAATGCTGAAATAAATTTTTCATCCATCATTTCCAACAGATCATTTATAATTTTCTGTAAGCAGACTGGTTGTCAGGCAAAGCTTAATCCCTTCAAAGAGACTAATCAGTTGTTCGTGAATTACGTAGTTTAGCACTTTTGAAATAAAGGATAGGTTCGAAATAGGTCTACACAAGCTTAGTTCCTTATCTAGAGTACTCTTCAGAAACTGTGTAACTTAGCCATTCTCTGTTTTTGTAAACTTGCACTTGTATTTTATATTCTTGTGATTATATCGGTAAGACAAGAAAAATTTTCTCCAATTCAGAAGTTGCCATTGGATTGGTTGCACAGTTGTCCTTTGCTCTCTCCATAATCCTGGTGACATTATATTGTTATATTGTTATATTCTTGAATTTAACACAAAAACTGGAATTCGCTATACGAAATAGACGAGTGCTGGCTAATTTGATATTAGGCTCCATATATTTAATGGGGACTGGTCATAATTGCGTATTGGTCAAAATGTGAAGTGTCATTGTTGGCATTTGAGCAAAGACAGTAAAGGGAAGACAGGAACGTCGCTTGTTTATATTTCTGGGAGCATTGAAAAAATGTACTTGAGGATTTTCTATTTTCATTTAAGCCCAGGAATATATTTTATTTCCATCCTTCTCAGGGGAATTTTGAGTCAAACAATCTAACTCAGTCTTCAAAACAATAGTAGTAGTCCGTCGCTATATGTAGAACAAGAAGCATATGTTGAATATGTTTTCCCTGAAGCATAAACTAATGATTTAATTGTGAGTGTTTTTCCTAGCATTTATCGATGCAAAGTTAAGGTTGTGTATTGAATGTATGACTGTAAACTCCAGAATGTTTACTTTATCAAAGACCGAGATTATACATTGAAATAGCCATGTCGTCCTGATGGAAGGTTCCTTCAGTAGCTTCCTAAGGGTATATATGATTATAGTAGATATTCCCAGAGAATTAAACTAAAGGTTTCACAGAATTCTAACTACTGGCGCGAGTACCCATAAGGTTTCCCTTTAGGATATCGTATAACAACGGGACGTATGCTTGACACGCCACATAGCTATCTGCACCCCACATAGCGTTTACGCTTCGAGGGGGAATAGTGGCAAGTTATGGGAGGAGCCGTTACAAAGTTCTCCTCCTCCGTTACTGTTTTGGTACTCGGCGACGTCAACATCCGGCCGCCATCTTGAATGACGCCACCGGAGCGCGCCATCGTCATTCCTTTCAGCATTTATGTCAGCCTCCATGATACAATAAGATTGGGAGGAGTCTGTCAAGGCCGAATAGAGAATAAGGGCGAGTCCATCAGGACGACATGGCTACCTCACCCAAAAATAGATCGTTTGCTTCGCTCAAAATCCGTTTTTTGGGCTTAAGCCATGTTGTCCTGATGGAAGGGTACCAGAGAATTAATGTATCGTGGATTTTTCCCCTTTTTTGTAGTGCCTTTCGACTTCTAAACAATATTCCTTTGGTCTGATCACCACAGAGACCTGTGGCATATCAGTCACATGCCACCTCAGATAAGCATATACTATGTTACTGCTTCCTGCCCTCCTGGCAGGGAAGTCCTAAATGGACAGAAGGAACATCTTGAAGTTGCTTGATAGAGGAACTCGCCTAGTCTCGGAGATACCTCCCGGTCCCAGGGCCAGATAGAGAAGGTAAATATACTTGTGTTGGAACAAGTTACCTTAATCTAGATGAGCATGCATCAAGAGAACAAGTTTATAACATACAGTAGTTCATAAAATATCAAAACAAAGGGTAATAAAGTCTGTAACAGTCATTTTATTTCATGAGAAAGAGAGGGCGAAATGAGACTCACAGGGTAACCTAATACTCTTTTATTCAATAAAACAGGATTAGCATGAAATGGGTAAAAAAAATTTACAATAATCAATGCAATTAAAAACATAGACTGAAGACATCAAAGAAGTGGGTGTGGAATCTGAAAGAGAAAAACTTGCCATAGCACACACAAGTTCCAGAGGAACTTTAAAGTCTTTCTAGAAAGTCTTAAACATTTCATGTTAAAACATGTGGCACACTTGTTATAGTCTGTTACTTCACCTTGTAGAAGAACAGTCTTTAGCGTCACTAGGTGCCACTTAAATTCACTGTTTCGCACTGGGGTCAACACAGGCACCCATGGAGTTAGTCCCGAATAACTCTCTGTTCTACGCAGCACTTAGCAGCAGGCTTTAGCACACAACCTGCTGCCACCACATGGCGTCGCAACTCTTGCACCTGCTTAGCGCAGTGTTTGAAAAACACTTTCGATGATTTCCAGCCCGTGAAGGAACGAAGAGACTCGAAGTCCATCGTCTGGAAGAAATTCAGGGAGGAGGCAACTTTCCTGGGAACATGACCCTGATGTTTCTCCTTTAAAGAGCTGTCCTCCGCCAAATTCTGAAGTTCTTCGAAGATAGACCTTTAGACACTCGACTGGGCATAGAGAGACATCTTCCTTCAGGGGGCAGATTCTCCAGGGGCCCCACTGTTTGGTGGGAAGCTCGTTCTTGGCGAGAAACGTTGGGTCAGGAAAGAGGGTAAGTTCGCCTGTGTCAGCAAACTGTATCTGGCCCTCTTCTCTTGATAAAGCCACAATCTCACTGACTCAGGCTCCCGAGGCGAGAGCAAAAAGAAAAATCACTTTCGAGTCAAATCTTTCAGAAGGCAAGACTCGTTGTCCAGACTTGAGGCGAATTGGAGCACCTTATTGAGAGACCAGGAGATAGGTCTCGGATGAGGTGCAGGACGGAGTCTAGCACATGCCTTTGGCAGCTTGTTAAAGATGTCGTCAGACAGGTCGATCTGGAAGGCATAGTGGTCTTGCCAAGGCCAATTTGCAGGTAGTAATCGTGTTGGCTGCCAAGCCCTGTCCAATAAGGTGAATAAAGGAGGACTGACAAAAATCTTAAGATATTTCCGTAGGATTCTTAGCCTTGACGAAGAATACCCATTTCTTCCAGGAGGACTCTTATTGCCTTCTGGTAGATTTAGTTTTGTATTCCTCTAGGAAGTCCAAACTTTTCTTCGAGATCCCAAACCTCTTCTTAACGGCTAGGGAGAGAAAATCATGAGCTGTAGGTCTCTGGTTTTCCTTGATGAAGCTAAGACAGTCGACTTCTGAACTTGCTGGGATAGAACTGGGTCTGGCAGGGGAATTATCTTGGGTTGTAACTCCAGGATTAGGGGGAACCAGTTGCTCCATGGCCACTTGGGTGCCACTAGGGCTGCTGTGCCTTGGAAGGTTCTCCGCTTATTGAGGACTTTCAGCAGAAGGTTGGGTGGAGGGAACAGGTAAATCTTGGACCATCTGTTCCAATCCAGGGACATGGCGTCCACTGCTTCTGCTCTGGGGTCCTCGTAAGGGGCCATGTAACGAGGAAGTTGTTTGTTGTCGCTCGTCGTGAAGAGGTCGATCTGCAGTTCCGGGACTTGGCGAGAGATGAAGGAGAATGAGTCTGCGTCTAGGGACCATTCTGACTCTATCGGGGTTGTCCTCGATAGAGCATCCGCCGTCACATTGCGGAATCTTTGAAGGTGAACTGCTGAGAAGTGCCATCTCTTCTTTTCCGCAAGGCGGAAGATGGGCAGAAACACTTGGTTGAGTTGGGGCGATCTTGACCCCTGATGGTTGAGACATTTGACCACAACGGCGCTGTCCAGGGTTAGACGGATGTGGGACGAGGGTCGAGGAGACAGCCTTTTCAGAGAGAGAAGGACCGCCATGGCCTCCAAGAAGTTGAGGTGGAACGTCTTGAATAGGGGCGACCATGTTCCTTGAACTTGTCGTTGAGGGGAGTGACCCCACCATCCTTCTAGCGATGCATCCATGTGGATAACGACAGATAGAGGTGGAGGTTGAAGGGGAACTGATCTCTTCAGGTTCTTTGCCTCTGACCATGGCTTTGTGAGTGAGCGAAGCATGGTTGGCAGAGGTCTCCTGAGATCTCTTCGAGCGATGGATGCGTATCTTCTCCAGATTCCCGAAGCATCCTTTAGCTGTGCTCGTAGCACTGGGTCGGTCACTGAAGCGAACTTGAGAGAGCAGAGTACCTGCTACTGTTGAAGTCTTGAAATCCGTTTGGATTTTAGGAGTCTTGACAGATCCCGCTATTTCCTTCTTTTTCTTCGGAGGGATGGAAAGACGGTGTGACTGAAGGTTCCAGTGGATTCCCAGCCATTGAAACTTCTGAGCTGGAGAAAGTCGAGACTTCTTGGTGTTGATTTTGAAACCCAGATGTTCCAGGAATTGGATCACTTTTCTTGAAGCTTGCAAGCATTCTTCTGAGGATGCGGCCCATACCAGCCAATCGTCCAGGTAAGTTATCACCTGGACTCCTTGAAGGCGTAGCTGTTGGACGATCGTGTCTGCGAGCTTTGTGAAGATCCTTGGAGCCATGTTGAGTCCGAAGGGCATGGCTCTGAAGGCGTATTGCCTTCTTTGAAGCCTGAATCCTAGGTAGGAGGAGGCATGGCGATTCATTGGAATGTGCCAGTAGGCGTCCACCAAGTCTATCGAGACTGTAAATGCCTTTTGGGGCACTAGGGCTCTGATGTGCTGAAGAGTTAGCATCTTGAATTTGTTGTTCACAATGAACTTGTGGAGAGGGGACAAGTCCAGAGTGACTCCGAGTTTGTCGGAGTCCTCCTTGGGAACACAGAACAGTCTTCCCTGGAACCTGGTGGACTTCACCCTCTTGATCACCTTCTTGTTCAAGAGTTCTTGGATGTATTCTTTCAGGACGGGGGTGGAGTGTTGGAAGAATTGATGGAAGGTTGGAGGTGGTGAAACCCAGCTCCACCCTAGTCTGTTCTTAATGATGCTGTGAGCCCAAGGATCGAAGGTCCAACGATCCTGGAAGAGGCGGAGTCTTCCTCCCACCGGAAGCATTTCATTGCTTCTGGTTTCCCGGGGATTTGCCACCTCGGCCGCCTGCTCCCCTCCCTCCTCTCCTTCTGGAAGGGCGTCGAGAGGAGTCTCTGCCGGAGCCTCTACCTTTGGGACGAAAGGTAGTGGATTGCCTTTCATAGGCAGGGGTAAAAACTGGTGACTGGGCCACCACCGGCTGAGGGACCAACTGAAAGGTCTGTTGGGGCTGAGCCACCAACTGGGGAGTAGCGGGTGCCGGAAACTGGCGCTTAGCCTGTCGCTGCTGAGGTCTAGGCTTGTGCGACTTCTTCTTAGGCTGGGGGCCCTCATCCTGAGATTTCCTTTCTTGACATGCCCCACTTGTTGAGAAGGTTCCGGTTCTCGGTGGCGGCTCTGTCTACTATCTCTTTCACGAGATCATTGGGGAAGAGGTTTTTCCCCCAAATGTTGGAGGAGATCAGTTTCCGGGGTTAGTGTTTGACGGTAGCATCCGTAAACACGAATTCCCTGCAGGCTCGCCGAGCCCTGATGAAGCTGTAAAAATCTTTCGTCAGGGTAGCGAGATGGGTCTTATCTAAGACCATATACATATCTGGGGTCCGAGTGTCCCCAGCCATTGTTTCCAATTGCACTTGGAGGGAAAGGGAGGTGGCCAGTCTCTCTTTCGTATCCAGCTCCCGACACCGAAGGTATTCGGAGAGCTTAGGGAGGTTTTCGTTAAACTGACGTCCTGCTACGGCAGCCTCCAACTTTCCTACCAAGAAAGTTAACTGGATGTCTTTCCAGTTCTTGTCGTCAGGGGGTAGGGCGAGGGAGAGGGGCCTACATTCCTAATGTAGGGCAAGGTTTCCCTTCCTCCACCGCTTTCAACACTGCCAGCAAGGACTTTTCGGCAAAGGGGAAGACCATGGTGGCAGGAGAAAGAAGAGAAGGATGTTTCTTGCTAAGGGCCCACACCTTGGAGTTGGTGTAGCCCTTGCTCTTAAGGATTTCAGCCAAAAGAGATTGAGCCTTAGCATGGTCAAAGACTATGACCACCTTCGGCTCTGTTTCCTCCTTGGAAACTGGCTCGGACTTGAGACTGATGTAACAGTCCGGGTACGCCTCAAAACTAGGCCAAAACTCCACCTCTTCAAGGGGGACAGCGCCTAGCTTGTTATTGACGAAGATTCGTCCACTAGTGATTACCATGTGCTCGGCATGCCTCCAGGGGTTGGTTACTGAGCAAGGGAGGAAGTTCCTTGATGTTGATCTTTCTGACCGACTGTTTCGACAGACGGAGAATCTCCCTCTTGAGGTCTTCGTCCTCTTCGGTACCTCTCATCCAGGAGGGCCACTAGGGCCTGGATACTGTCCTGGTTCTCCAGAAGCGACGGAATAGGAGTAGGCGTCGACGAAGTAGAGGGGACGGGTTCCGTTACGGCAACGGAAGTGACGGGGTGCGGGCGACCTCGCCCTCGGAGTCCGGAACCTTCACCTGCTCCTCCTCTTCTTGACCCTCGGCCATCAGGGTCCTTTCGGTGGTGTCTGATACATCCGACATCTGTTCCACCTCGTCAAGATGGAAGTCTTGCAGTGCGTCCGAACCGTCAGGTTCCACCGTCAGCTGGATGCAGGGGATCTCGGCCTTTGGGATGACAGCATCCGCAGATACCTTTGGGAAGAGCAAAGTTTTTCTGGAAACCACGCACCCATTTGCGCAGTTTCTCTCAGGCAACGTCCCTGGCCTCCGCAGAGGGAGGGTCCTCGAACGCTTCTTGGAGCAGGTCCTTGCAGGCAGTGCAGACCTGCGGGTCTCAATACCGAAGAGTCCCCTTGGTGATAGAACAGCTGGCGTTGGTTCGGCACGCCAGATGGCCGTATAAGTCCGGACGCCAAACGTTGCAGAAGGCGCTCTCGCACCGGACATACTCCTCCTGTAAAAGAAAGGCGGAATGAGTCTGTGGAAGTCATATAAGTAAAGACTTGAAGTAATCTTAGATTAGCATAAAGTTATTTACCTTAATATAAGATTCCTTTTCTTGTGTAAGCTTAGGATAGTAAGCTGGAAAAGAAGCAGAAAAGACACATACATGTGCATCCCGCCCAGCCAATTGCCGTGACCCCACAACGAGACTAATTCTAGGGGCTCTTAAAGAGCCTAAGAGATGGAAGAGATATCCACAATAGATTAAGCACAGCTTAAGCTTCCTCTGGAGAATTAGTCATGGTGAGAAGGGAGGAAACTGAGTTCATTCAGTTTAGGATAAGAAAAGGGGGGAGAAGTATTCCCTCCCTAATCAGGTGGGTCCCGGCAAGGGACTGCGCATGGATGCACAGAGTATGCTGGAAATATTTTTACTGCATAACTATACATCATAGATTTTTGTCTAGGGTAAGCACTGTACCATAGACATACCGGCTATCATATATAGCTATACAATAGTCGCTGCCGGCACCAGGCCGGCAGGAGAGGGTGACAGTCCACTGAAAAAATATGATTAGGTGGCGCCGGTAGCGTGGCGGCATGCTGGAAGCGCACCGGGCGCCGGCGAATCTCCATTGAGGGTGGGAACCCCCCCTCCCTGTCATCAGTCTGTGGCAGAGAGAATAGGAGCTTCTAGGTAGTGGCAGATTTCCGGCATCTGTCGGAAAGCGACCGGCAAAGGTATTCCAGTACTGGCGTCAATCAATGAGACAGAGTGGCTACTAGGGTACCCTGACAGCTGTTTCCGGCAGGGTAGCGGCAGTGGACCGGCACTGATAGGTAGAGAGAGAGGGTAGGAGAAGAGAGAGGGAAGGGTAATTCGTTACCCCAACCTCGTCTTCCTCCGGAAGGAGTGTTCAAATGAGAGAGAAGTGGGCAATCTTTCATCCAGCCGCAACAGAGCCAGCAGTCTGCAGGAATTGCGGGTGGCGGCCCAAGGGAGGACCGGAGAACACTCTAAGATAGGGAGGTCCCACGCCGGCAGACCGATCACTTAGGCTATCCCATATTTCGACTATATGCGGGAAGCGAAGCAGCTCGGACTCACCCACGAAGGGACCAAGCCGAACCCACAACCCGCCGGCACACGGTGGAGTTGTAGGACGGCGGACGGGTGTGATGGCTAGGCCAACACAAAAGGACAGAGGGGTGAGGGGTGAGGGTCCTGAGGGGGAGCGTTTGGGAAAGTGTAGCCTTCACAGACACCCCAAGGGGGGGTTCTGTTCTGGAACCAGCCCTATCCCAGGTGTAGGAGACTTCATTCTCCAGGCTAGGGTAGGCTAGTTCAGAGAAGGTACAGCACAAGTGTACTTACCTAAACTATAAAGAAACAGAATCCCCTAGCTTGCCTAACCTAGGCTAGGGAAGAGTCCCGAACCAGGGAAGGCAGGTGTAGGACAGGTCGCTAGGCCACATTGGGGAAAGGGTCGAAACCCTACCGAGTGTGGACTAGGGGGAAAGACAGAGCCCTTCCACCTTCGCCAACCAGCAAGACTCCAAAAGGAGAGTTCATTCACCTAGAGGGGGAGCTGGGGGCGAACGACAGGTACTCTGAGGTTCTGTCCCAAACTCAAAGCTCATGTGCTATGGCTAGGAGTGGGGAAAGAAAATCCTAGCCTAACCTTAATATTTAATGTACATGCTGTACGATTACTGACACTTCCATGGGAGTTGATGCGAATCCCCAAGAGACTGTTGGAGCTACCAATGCGAGTTCAGAAATTACACATAGGACACTGCAAAATCAAACCATTGGTCTCTAGTCTAGGGTAGTGCCATAGCCTCTGTACCATGGTCTTCACTGTTTGGATTAGAGTTCTCTTGCTTGAGGGTACACCGGGGCACACTATTCTATCTAATTTCTCTTCCTCTCTTTTATGTTAGTTTATATAGGAGATTTATTCTGTCAATGTTCTTAAAATATTTATTTTATCTTTGTTTCCTTTCGTCACTGGGCTATTACCCGTTGGAACCCCTGCACTTATAGCATTCTGCTTTTCCAGTAGCTTAGCAATTAATAACAACAATCACTTGAACTGCAGCAAAGAAGGTAGTGTGTCTTTTAATCTAAACATTGGGATGCAAACCAGAAAGAGCTTTGGCAAGTTTACATTTAACCTTTTTACATTTTTATACTCGTATGTGGATGATAGAGATGTACAACTACTTCTTTTGAAACATTTAGTACTGTGGCTTTCAGAATAAAAAAAATATCTAAACTGCTTGACAATTTATCAAACAAGCTAAATGGATAACAAGACCTGACAATTCTTGTTTATAGTTTTTTTTTTTTTTTTTTTTTTCTGGGGCGACCTGTGACGGCCGGTGAAAAGTCCTTCTTTACACTTTTCTAATATAAATCTTCCAAATATACTAGAGAAGGATAAAAGCATGGAATGCAGAGGTTACTACCCTCGCGAGATCACCTTGTGGGTGTCGTGTATACAACAGGGGCGTGTGAAAACCACTATTCACAGGCTGTCTTCCATTTAGATAATCTCTTCATCAAATGGAAGGGCCGTGACAGGCCCTAGAGAACACAGTTGGACCGCGTCACCGACACCTACCACGCGCGCCCTCTAGGTCATCCTTCTGTTTTGGACTAGCCCGCATAGTCGTAAATTTTTTGTGCTTTCGGTGTTTTCAAGTGTATGTCGTTAATTCATCATGACTGATGCTGCTACTTCACCTTTACCAATGTTAAGTACCATAGTTTGTTTTGACAGTTTTTTTCAGTACCGGGCATTTTTTCTCTTTCCAGTAATGTGGATTTTAATTTTGGAAGCGGCTTGGCCTTCCTCGGTGACGGCAGCCATTTTGGTCTTGTTCGCTTCGATAGTTTTTCAAGTCAATATTGTACATCTGGTACTCTGTCATCTAGGTTATATCACTTACGTTTTATGACCATTTTTATTATCATTATTTTATTATTGTTTTTACTATGGTATTTTTTTTGCTAGCAAGTCCAATTTGGACGAACGAAGAATAACGTTCTTGCCTTGTTATAGTTTATGTACACGCCTCGGGAAGTTGCTCGTTTTAGACTATATCTTTATATTTTTTTGTTACGTTGTCGTTATTCTTCGTTCTTGGTTGTTACAATTTTATCAATATCCTTATCATATTATTGTGTGATTTTGGTTCTTTATAATGTAACCATGAGAGCGTGACCATGGAGTGCTCGTTTTCTGTTACTACAGTTACGAGTTACCCTTTCTCTCGTTTTCTTTCTTAAGCTCGAATAAGGAAAGGTGGATTTCCCGTTTTCCGTTTTATACGATCACGAGTTATTCCTACCTCCGCTTCTTCTCCGGGGTTATGATATTACGTTTGATGGTATTTACGTTTTATTGATGTGGTTACTGTTAATATAGCTAGCATTATTAATAGGTTCCGTTAGTGTATGAGTCATTATTTTGGGATCGCTTTATGCCGACACCCGTAGCTCCGTTCTCTCGGAACGATCACCGCCTCGAGTTATACTCCGCTATAATGGATACTCATTGGGTTGGGAACTAGTCAGATATTTGGAGTGCAACGGTGAAACCCGGCACTCAGACTCCGGCTTCGGCCTTATGCACACGAACCTTTTTTCATGATCAATCACAATTTCATTATTACGGTCCTTTTCATCGAATCTCCGGCTTCACCGGAGATCACACAGACGTTCAGCATTGAGGTTAACATTATATTACCGATGCTGTTCATGTTTTCCCTATTACAGACCTTTGTCACCGGATCTCCGGTGTCACCGGAAGTCACTCAGACGTTCAGAACCGGGGTTAACATTATTTTACCGATGGGGTTTATAGTTACATGTTACATGGTTACTGGGTTTTCGTATATTAATTTGTAGCTCTAAAAATTTATAGAATCATATTAGTCACACATAATTAATGTTATTTTCTATTGATTCATCTGTTCACTGATTAGAGTCTCAAGGAACATCCAGACTTATGTCTTCTTTCTTTTACAGAAGGACCGCTGCGCTGCCAAGGGCTGCCCCGCTGCTTTTAATGATCCCCTGGGCCATGATCTATGCCGGTCTCATGCACATTGCGCCGTATCCTTCTCTCGGGAACCGGGACAAGCCCCCTACATGGTATGGTTCCCGGAGTCATGCACGCTCTGCTACGAGCTGTCATCCCTACTCCTGAGCGATGATGTAAGTTTGTTCTAGGTTGTTCCTTTTAATATCCTTTGCGATGGTTCTTTATATGTATATACATCGCTTATTGCTTCATCATTAATCCCCTCACCTCTTTCAGGCTGATGATGAGTCTCTCCGGGAGGCAAGAGCTGCTCTCCGTCCGTGGGTGTCAGGCTTTGGGAGGAATGCTCCGTCTGGCGCACCCTATCTCCTTGATGGAGACATGGCCTCTCGCCTATTCCCGGGCTCTACTACTGCGGCAGTTCCACCGGAGACAGCGGCCCCGTTAATTGAGGCAGTTAGAGCAACCATTCCAACGGAGGAAGAAGTTTTATTGACGGAGGACGCGTCCTTTCTAGATTTGGACGTCGAACCCATGGATGAGCAGGTAGGTGGTGATGAGTTGGTGGACCCCCTTTCATCCCTCACTCCTTCCTCTACTACTACCTTTCACGGCTTTGATAAGCCTACGACTTCTCGGGATCCCTCCGTTCCTGTACGACCTAAGGTGAAGCCACTACGTATCTTTAAGCCTTCAGCTTCGCCATTATCTGTCACCGGTCCCGGGACCCTCAAGGGAGCCTGATGTTCATATTACTTTACCTAAAACAGTGACTACTAAAAAGACGAAGTCCGTTAAGTCCAGGGCTTCGTCAGCGGATCGTGCTCGGGAGCTCTCCTTATCCGCTGTCATGAACAGGGATATTGTTAAAGAGCAGATACAACAGCAGATACAACAACAAACCAAGGCAAACCAAGGAGCTATGACGGAGCTCAAAAGATATGGTGGTGAATCTGATCCGTTCAGGAACTCGGATGCCTCCTCCTTCAGCCCCAGATGCATCGAAGTTACCCCCCTTCGATAAAAACAACCCTTGGAGGTTTGCCTTACATGCTCCATATATAGATGGTGCCATAACTCTGGAGGACATAGGCACTCGCCCTCTAGAGGACCTAGAATTTTACCCTCCGGGACTAGAATTCCCATTCAACGGCTTCGTCCGTTTGAAAGAACATGCCTTGGTTAGGTTAGACAAGGTACCGAAGGAAACGGTAATATTTCCTAAAGAGCAGGCCCAAGCTCTCTGGGCCAGGACGTTGTCGGACTGGGGGTGCACTAATTCCAAGCTCACCCCACACAAAGGAGCCTACACCATATTTACAACTGCTTCCGTTATTACCTTACCTATTACGGATAAAGTGGCAGGTCTTACTTTTCAAGCTGTCAAAGAAGGTTCTGCCATGCCGGCTCTTAAAGAGACGGACCCCACCTCCATGCTCATCCTGAGTACTTCTACTATCTGGGCCGATGCTTCCTCTACTTTCACAGTAGGGAAGTTAGACCCAGACTGCACCTCTAATCTGTTTTCCGATAAGCTTCCCAAATTACCGGAAAATTTTCTCAAGACTGAGTTTGAGGCACGGAATAGGTTAGCTAGGTCTCTCCACTCCATTACCTCCGTGGAGTCTCTAGCGTCGCTTTATCCGACTGAGACCTTGTTTCGGGTATTCATGAAGAACCTGTCTCTGTCCTTCCAAATCGACCTACACAAGTTTTCTTCGGCTCGGGTTAGTTGCAGGAAATACGTTCTATCTGAGGCCTCGATCAGACATGAACCGAACAGGCTGATAGCTTCCCCCTGCTGGGGTAAGACCCTTTTTCCTCAGGAGGAGGTGAACAAGGTTCTACAAGACGCTGCGAGAGCAAACCAAAATTTGCAAGTGAGGTGGGGCCTCACTGCCAAAAGGTAGGTCGAAGCCCAAAACCAAACCTTCTTCAAGAAGAAACAGAGATTTACCCCTTACAAGACGAACCGGGGTCACTACCATCAATCGTCTGTTACCCACTCGTCATCACAGTCTCCCGCTGCTTCGACGACTCTACAAACGAATCCCCCTCAACAGGTGGTCTACCTAACTGCTCCCCCAGGTACACAACCCAACCCTGTTTGGATGTCCTCACCCGCATACAACCCTAGCTACGAACCCTCGGGTTCCTTTCGTGGGCAACAGAGAGGTAGCTACAGGGGTAGAGGACAGTTCCGTCAACGAGGCGGACCTAGGGCAAGGGGTGCTCGAGGAGGGAAAGGACCTAGGTTCACTCCCTCGCAATAATATAGTCCCGGTAGGGGGGAGACTTTACCACTTTAGAGACCATTGGACCTTCAGTCCGTGGGCTCACAGCATACTCTCCAAAGGTTTGGGGTGGAAATGGTCACAAGGTTCTCCTCCTCCACCAGTGACCTTCTTCCAGAAACCCACTACCATTCTGAGAGAGTACACCACAGAGTTACTCAAGAAAAAAGCAATCAAACGGGTTCGATCGCTGAAGTTCCAAGGCCGCCTGTTCACAGTTCCGAAGAAAGGCTCGTCGGCATTGAGAGTGGTCCTGGACTTGTCAAAGCTAAATTCCTACATCCTCTGCGACAAGTTCCGGATGCTGACTATCTCTCGGGTACGGACCTTACTTCCCCTTGGGGCCGTCACCACCTCAATCGATCTTACCGACGCCTATTATCACGTACCAATAGCTCGAAACTTCTCTCCTTACCTAGGTTTCCGTCTAGGCAGGAAAGCCTTTACGTTCAAAGTCATGCTGTTCGGCCTCAACATGCACCCAATGTTAGAACAACTCGGGAACCAAGGGATACAAATCGTTGCTTATCTGGACGATTGGCTCATTTGGGCTCTGTCGGCCCTGGAATGCAACAGAGCTACGAAGAAAGTACTTCGTTTTCTCGCCAACCTGGGGTTTCGGGTCAGTCTCCAAAAGTCCCACCTACTACCATCAGACCACTTCGAATGGTTAGGCATTCAGTGGGACCTTTCAAAGCACAAGCTGTCTCTCCCTCCCAACAAGGTAAGAGAAATAGCTTCCAAGATCAAGAATTTTCTCGAACACAAACAGGTGTCCAGAAGAGCCTTAGAAAGAATCCTCGGCCTTCTCCAATTCGCTTCAGTAACAGATCGCCTATTGAAAGCCAAACTCAAAGACATTAATCGAGTTTGAAGAAAGACAGCTACAGTACCTTTAAGAGACAAGGTCTCGAAGATCCTTTCTGTTTTGAAAATGAGGCTACAACCATGGTCCGAACCGAAGAACCTCTCCAAATCGGTTCCTCTTCAATTCCCACCTCCACAAGTGACAATTCATACAGACGCGTCTCTGAGTGGATGGGGGGGTTCCTCCGAACATCAGATGTTTCAGGGCTCTTGGTCACCCGCCATGAAACGCTTCCATATCAATGTTCTCGAAGCCATGGCAATGTTCTTGACCCTGAAGAGAGACACTCCCCCGAGGTCGACCCACATCAGAGTAGTGTCAGACAGCACAGCCGTAGTACACTGCATCAACAGAGGAGGATCCAAGTCGCCCAACCTGAATCAGATCCTGGTCACTATCTTCGCCTTTGCAACAGAAAAGAACTGGTTCCTGTCAGCAACTCACCTAGCGGGAGTCCAGATTGTGATAGCGGACTCACTATCCAGGACGAAACCACTGGAATCAGAATGGTCTCTGGACATAATTTCATTCCGGTGGATACTCAGACTGGTTCCGGGCCTCCAGGTAGATCTATTCGCAACTCAGATGAATCACAAACTTCCTTGTTATGTGACCCCAACCCTGGACCCTCAGGCTTATGCCATAGACGCATTAACCCTGGATTGGAACCATTGGAGGAAGATTTACCTATTTCCACCAGTGAATCTTCTAATGAAAGTATTGCACAAACTACGCTCCTTACGGGGGGCAGTGGCTTTAGTAGCATCTCGATGGCCAAAGAGCAGTTGGTTTACTCTCCTCCTCGAGTTGAAACTCCGTCCCTTCCGGATTCCATTCCCCAAACTGACCCAAGTAATACAAACTCTGACTGTGTCAGATTCCTCAAGGATAGCCAAAACCCTAACTTTGTGGACTTCATGAAGTTTGCAGCTCGTAGAGACTCAAACATTGACCCGGAAAACATTCTCTTCATCGAAGCGGACAAAAGGGACTCGACAATTCGTCAATATGATTCGGCCATTAAGAAACTAGCAGATTTCCTAAAGAATTCAGACCATACTCGTATGTCTCCGAATTTAGCCATCTCATTCTTTAGGTTCCTATTTGACAAGGGCCTGGCACCTAGCACTATAAATACCATCAAGTCAGCTTTGAAGAAGATCTTCCTTGTTGGGTTTAACATCAACCTGGCGGATTCCTATTTCTCATCTATTCCAAAAGCGTGTGCTAGGCTTCGACCTTCGGCTTGGCCACAAAAAGTTTCTTAGTCTCTGAACGATGTCCTCAAACTTGCGTCAGACACGGACAATGAGTCCTGCTCTTATATCACTCTTCTTAGGAAGACTTTATTTCTAACAGCTATGGCCTCAGGTGCTAGAATCTCAGAACTAGCAGCTCTCACGTAACCCGGGAAACATAGATTTCCTCCCTTCAGGCGAAGTACTACTTTCTCCAGACAGAGCTTTCTTAGCTAAAAATGAGGACCTGCAAAATAGGTGGTCCCCTTGGAAGGTTCTCTCTCTTCCCCAGGATCCTTCTGTGTCCAGAAACTACTCTCAGGGCCTTTTTAGCTAGATCTGCCACCCGCTCGTCTGGCCCCTTATTTATCAGGGAACAAGGGGGTACTAAATTATTTCCATTCAAGGTATCAGACAACAAATACTTTACTTCATTAAACATGCTAACCCGGAATCATTTCCCCATGCTCATGATATACGGTCAGTAGCTACCATCAATTACTTCCAGAACATGGACTTTGATTACCTTAAAAAATATACGGGTTGGAAATCTTTTATGGTTTTCAAACGCCACTATCTAAAGAACTTACAGGCCCTTAAATACCCTACGGTTGCAGCGGGGAGTCTTATCTCTCCCCATTAATCTCTGATTATTTCTTTATTCCATCTCTTCTCTCTTCCCTCCTACCTGCCACTCACACCACGTCGCCACTCTCCTGGGTGGTTCGTTAGCCCTAAGTTATTTACCATGTTTAATTCCTATGATTTAACTGTTATTGTATTTACCGCTCCTTTAATGTTTAGATATGCTTAGACATGTACGATTGATGCCTTTTGCGTCTGGACACTCAGGTGATTCCTTGTCTTCATATTCATTTAGCCTTACGTCCCCTATGTCCTTTGGCTAGTTTGTAATTTTATGTTTACTTACTTACAGTATTATATATATTATTGTCTTACATGGTGTTTGTATTCTCCTCATTATGTTGTTATTGTATTGGGCGTGAAAGGCATTCTCTGGTACATTTTCACCGGCCGTCACAGGTCGCCTCAGAAAAGGGATTTTGACAAGGGAAAAATCTGTTTCTGGGAAGAGACCTGTGACGCCCGGTGAAACCCTTCCCGGTTATTTTTTATGGACCCACCCTTTTTTCCTTGCCAAGCCATATGTTCTTACAGAAGGATGACCTAGAGGGCGCGCCTGGTAGGTGTCGGTGACGCGGTCCAACTGTGTTCTCTAGGGCCTGTCACGGCCCTTCCCTTTGATGAAGGGATTATCTAAATGGAAGACAGCCTGTGAATAGTGGTTTTCACACGCCCCTGTTGTATACACGACACCCACAAGGTGATCGCGCGAGGGTAGTAACCTCTGCATTCCATGTTTTTATCTTTCTCTAGTATATTTGGAAGATTTATATTAGAAAAGTGTAAAGAAGGACTTCTTTCACCGGGCGTCACAGGTCTCTTCCCAGAAATAGATTTTTCCTTCGTCAAAATCCTTTTTTTTTTTTTTTTTTTTTTTTTTTTTTTTTTTTTTTTTTTTTTAAAACCTTGGGCTCATAGCATTCTGCATTTCCAACTTGGGTATTAGCTAGGCTAATGATGATGATGATGATCTAGAGGGTTTATTTCTTTGAACTATGAGGGCACCAAGGAGCTATCTGAAGAGGACTCGAGTATTCAGACCATGAATTCAAAGCATGGTTGTGAGTTTGAACAAGTGTTAAGAAGGAAATTTCAACAAACCCCATTTCCTTCGGGCTTCAAAATAATTATAGAGTATATCTACCATCACTAGCTAATTCTTAAGAGCCTACACTGGGACACACAATGTCAGGGAAGTTGGTAACATGGTGCAAAGACTTGCTGTTCCAAAGAACTGGTCAGTGGTACAAGTGGTGAACTTAGGTGCTTGAAAATGTCAGGCAATCTAAACTGCCGGGCACCGGAGTACATAACTCGCTAGTCCTTTACACATCCACCTATGGTAGACTCGATAGGTGGTGTACGGAACCCATGAGCTACAGAGCCTGAGCAAAATTAACACTCAATATGAGGACTAGGAGCTAGTGAATTACTTAGCTAAGGGAGTATGTCTGGCTCTTTTCATCTTTCCTTACCCCTCGTATTTGCTGTAGTAAACTCTGATACAGGTAAATTACCATACCAACCAACTAAGAATATTTTATCAGGTTGATCATAGGCAGATTGGAGTCTACACTATTGCACTTCAGGTCAGACCATTTGACATCCTGGTGTTTTAATCCAGCCAGTTTGTTTAAAGAACTCCCTCCCTCCTAAAAAAAAAGACGAGGATTTGTATCTTGAAAAGAAAATGAATTTAAATCTTGATTTTTAAATGAGTCAAGTTATTTCTCGACTTGACTGCCTAGCAATTCTTAGATGAAGGTCACATTTGCTTACTAGTGCACTGGTGTACGATTTTTGCAAGTAACTACAGACACCTCATAGATTTCAAGGTTCCAGCTTTGCTAAAATCCTACTTCTAGTGAAGGATGGGGGCTATAAATGAAGAAAATTGCACAACTGCTTTGAAAATTTTTTAATTTTCACATTATTTGGAAACTTAAAATTTAAGTTGGGTTCATATATCCGTTAAAAGGTTAAAACCTAAAATTTATCATAATAGTCACCATCATCTACACTTATTGACACAAGGGCCTTCTTAAAATTCATTATAAGAACTGTTTTGGTTATATATCATACTCATATGCATGTGAATGTACTTAAATGATTAATTATGAAACTTTGTTGTAGATGATTAGACAAAAATGATTACTATTACAAATTAGTGCAGTGATAATATTAGAGGTAAACTAAAGGTGACTAAATTTAAAGTATTGAAGCACTTAGAAATGTTGAACTAAAGCAGAATTACATTGGCTTATTTTTGGTTTATTTTGCAGTAAAATATTGCAGTGTAATAAGGTTTGATGGTAAACCTGAAGTTGCACAGATTGCCACCTGATCATCCAATGTTGTTTCCTTGATGAAGTTAGAATGAAGGATGAAGGCTGTCGCCCACGTTTATTGGAGCTACTGCACTACACAGTGCTGCCACATTGTGTTGGACAGACAGCATGTAGGATACTGAATTTGGTCCAAAGTCAAAATACTTAGTTTAAAAATCAAAACTGCAGAGCGCAAGAATATTTTGTAAGTAAAATATCATAAACATTGTTACATTTGTAAATTTATCTGTTACATTTGTAAATTTATCAGTCCTGTGAAATATATTAACTAGCATCATCAAAATAAAATAGGTGAATTATAGTAGAGGTATTAATACCCACTTACCAATTCTACTCTTATATAGTGCCTGTAGGGGTGTAGCGATGTCATTGCGCTTCACACCGTACACTGTAATTGTTAATAAAAGGCCTTTGTAGCAGTCCTTTGGTCCCTAGCTTCTGCTAGTTTTGGTCTTCTGTATTATATGTATCCTTTCTCCCATCTTGCTGTCCAACTTCTTATAACTTTTACTTAGTAGTGCACCTTTAAGGTTCCCCTTAATTTATAAATTCGTGCTGACTGGTCTTCCGGACCTTAGGATTGGTTCAAATTGCCTAAATTCCTTCCGTTGATTAATTTAATTTGGGTTTAAAATTCACCACCTTAACCGCCCTCTTAATAGTGAAGATGATTCAAAGAATTTCCATTAATTTTAATTTGGGTGCAAGTTTCACAACCACCCTTGGATGCCAATGGTCTTGATACTAAGAACTCCAATTAATTGTAATTTGGATGAAAGTTTCACCACAATCACCATTTGATGGGGAAGGGGGCTCAAAGTACTCGTATCAATTTTGATTTGGGTGCATGTTTTGCCACCAATCTTTAAATATAAAGATGATTAAAAGTATTCCAATTAATTTCAATTTTCATTTGTTTGAACACTACTATCAACCTAATACTATCAACCTATGATGGTTAAGATGTCCCAAAGTACAGTACTCCTGTTGATTAATTTGAGTGCAATTTTCACCTTAACTCCACTTTGCTGATCAAGAGGGTTTCAATTACTCTAATTTTAATTTGGGTGCAAGTTTCCTCACAACCACTTTTAAATGGTAAAGGATTCAGAGTACTCATTGATTTGATTTTAGGTCATAGTTTTACCACTAAGAAGAATAATTTCTTCTATGATAAAGGTTGCAACAACAATTGGCTAGAGTAAGTATGTTTGCCCCTTCATATTTAATGTATTAGACTGATGCAGGGAAGCTGCCATACCAAGCTACTGTTTCATAGAAATGGCCCCTCCTTCTCTTTGAAAGGATGATGGATAGAAATGTAAACTGTACGGCTATACATTTCTGTGTTTCCTATAAGGCTAAGTTCATAAATGACTTGAGTAAAACTGAAACCTAGTGTATAGCCTGAAAATATTTTCTCAGGTTGATAATAGGAGTCTACACTTGCACTTCTTCCGCTCAGTGTGTTCAACATGCTTCTACTTTAAACCAGCCAGTTTGTATTTTGGGTTTGTATCTAAATTAGAAAAGAACAAATCCAAAATCTTCAAGTCTTTTTGCTAATTTTCTTGACTCTACTGCCCCACCCCCCCATTGCACCATCAAGTAAAAGTTAAAATAAGTGACAAGAAGATCAGAGAAAAGGCATTAGGGGATTGATTCCCCACCAGTAACAACTGATACCTCGTTATAAATTTCAACAGCAAAGTTTCTGGCTGTGCTGAAATCATACTCCCATTAAAGTACTTTTTTTTTGTATCGTTAACAAAAATGCCAATTTTTAAAGTTTTAAATTTTTCTCTATCTTTTGGAGACTATAAAATGGGTTTCTTTTCCCGTTGAATTTTTAAAACTCAAATTTTTTATTATGTATCTTAATCATTTAAATGTGAAGGTACTAAAATTATGAAGCTTTGTTATATACGTCATTACTGATTGGGAGGAAACTATATATGTAGGTTCACTTTACCATTAAAAGGTTAACTTAAAATTCATCATATCTCGTAAGCTTATTGATGCAAAGGGTCTCATTAAAATTTTAACTAAAAAAAAATGGTTTATGTATAATAATCATTTCAGTACCTTCACATTTTAATTATGAATCTTTAGATTATTAGGGGAAGGTTATTACATGTATAAATAGGAATAGGTATGTTAAAGGAAAATTAAAGGTGACTAATTTCAATAGTATTGAAATTTTAGAAACTTAGAACTAAAGCTGAATTACATTTGTTTATTTTTCAGTTAAATGTTGTGCAGTGTAATGGATTTGATGGTAAATCTTTAACAGCCGAGAGGATTCAAATTCTGCTCGTTGATTTGATATTGGGTCCAAGTTTTATCACCATCAAGAAACATCTAATCTACAATAAAGTTAGCGAAACTTTTGGTAAGAGTATGTCTCAACCTTTTTATCGTGCCTTTCCCCTCATATTTCCTAGAATGCTCTGATGCAGGTAAGCCGCTGTACCGAGCTACTGTTCTATAGAAATGTCTCCCTCCTCCTCTGCAAGGGATAGGATGGATAGAAATGTCAATTCATTACTTCCAATTAGCATACATTTCAGACAGTGTGTCCTATAAAGTGAGTGTGTGTGTGTGTGTGCGTGTAAAACAGAAACCTAGCCTCGCCTGAAAGTATTTTCTTGAGGTCCAGTCAAAGTGTACGACATCCCTTGTATTATAAACCAGCCAGTTTGAATTAGGAACTTCTTCCCCTCCTAAGGATGTTTCCTTTAAAAGGATGAGGGTTTTTATTTGGAAAGGATAAAATCCAAATTTGTCCTTTAGTTACACTTTTTGACTTGACTGCCCCACAATTCTTGGGTGAAGGTCAAAGTGGCTTAACAGTGCACTGGTGAGGGGGTAGATTCCCCACCAGCAACTACAGATACCTCATTATAAATTAAACAGAGTTTCTACCTATGCTGAAATTATACTCCTATTAAAGTATTGTGGTTTGCTGAGTTTTGAAAAATACAAATTTATTTTTAAAATTTTGTAGTTTTCTCCACCCATCTTTTGGAAACATTGAAGTATTCTTTTCCCATTAAAGGATTAAAATTTAAAATGAAAATTTTAGTTATCATAACCATTTAGATATGAAAGTACTAAAATGATTATGAAACTTTATAGAAGACTAGGGGAAGGTTATTACTTTGGTTATTAAGTACAATGAAAATATTTGAAATTAAAGTGACTAATTTCAGGTTGTGAAGAATTTAAAAAAGATCTAAAGCACAATTACATCAGCTTATTATTGGTGTATTTTTCAATTATATGCTATGCAGTTTAACAGATTTGATGGTAATGCTGAAGTTGCACATGTTTGCCACCTTCGGTCTACTTTCTCCTTGATAAAGTGAGAATGAAGGATGAAGGCTGTCATCCATGTTGATTGACACTACTTCAGTGCTGCCACATAGTGTTGAACAGATAGCATGAAGAATACTGACTTTGGTTCAAAATGGTCAAAATATAGTAAAGTGTTACAATAATGTGCTGCGTAATCTTTTGCTTCTAAATCTAGAAGCAAAACTGCAGAGCAAAGAGAATTTTGTTTCTCAACTAAGTGAAACATCTTGTTTGTTTGTTTGCTGGTTTAAATTTATCAGTATTTTAAAATTTATTAATTTCACTTCCTGACTGCCCTGCAATTCTTGGGTGAAGATGAAAATTACCTTAACAGTGCACTGAAGAGGGGACAGATTTCCCACCACCCACCAGTAACTACAGGCACCTTGCTATAAATTCTAACAACAGAGTTTCTAACTATGCTGAAATCGTACTCACTTCAAAGTATTGTGGTTTGTATAGTAAGGAAAAATAAAAATTCCTTTTTAAAACTTTGTAATTTTCTCGATGTATCTCTTGGAAACCTATTTAAAATGGTGTTCTTTTCCCATGAAAGAGTTGAAATTTAAAATGAAAATTTTTGATAATGTATGATAACCATTTTTCTGGGCCCCGACCTGTGCTGCCCAGTGAAATGCTCCTTTTACATCATTTCCAAGGTTAAAACTGCTATGAATTTACCAGAGAAAAAAATTGTATAGGAATGCTAGGTTGAACCCAGCTCGCTCACCTAATAGGTGTCGGTATAATATACTGGGGTGTGATAAATCACAACCAGAGGCCTCGCACCATTTAGATATATCCTCCCAATGTCCCTGCTACAGCGAGGTGCCGTTCAACACTCGACTCCAATCTCTACTACCAACATTCCAACCCACGCCTGTGACGTCACTCCTTTATCATAGCACAACCCGTTCTCTGTTATTTTTCGTGGTGGTTTTTTTCTCGGTTTTACCCAGGATTTATCTATGATGTCGGACTCTACTGTTTTTCTAAGTTAAGTACCAGATCTAAGAGTTTTGAGTCTTTGGAAGTAGCCCTGCCCTTTGTTTTTATTATATCCGTTTTTATTTGTTGCTGTTCGCGGCCCTATCATGGCCGGCTACCTCCACTCACTCGTTCTTAACGTCTTACAATTGGTCCTCTATACTGATTGTTTTTCGTTTCGAACCTTGCTGGGTATATTACCGTACACAACCACACTTATTACATTTTGATTATGGTATTTTTCACTAGTTCAGTCAGTACTTTACGTATCATCGTCGATGTTAAGTTGGCATGCCTGCTCGCCTTCGGGCGATCATAGTTGGTTACTAAACATTATTAAATTTTAACCGAGGTGATATCTAATAGCAGATTACGATACAGTATCTATCTAATATTACCACCTAGTTATTGACTATAATAAAAAATATTAGAATAAATGATTATCAATTTCAGTTAGGGGAGCATTTTGAAAATAAGAACTAAAGCAGAAATACATTGGCTTTATTATTTGTTCAAATTGCTGTTAAACTCAGTGTATGTATTTTGCAGTTGAATGCAATGCAATGTAAGAGATTTGATGGTGAAGCTACCTGATTAGTCAACTGTCGCCTCGATAAAATGAGAATGACGGATGAAGGCTGTCATCCATGTTGATTGGCACTGCTACACATTGCTGCCACATTCGTGTCGAACAGAAATCATGAATACTTTGAACCAGTCAAACTATCCTAAAGTATTACAATTTGATTCCAAATTTAGAAGCAAAACTGCAGAGCACAAGAACTGTTTCTCAAGTAAGTGAAATATCTTAATTGTTTATCTGCTAATGTAAATTTATCAATATTGTTTAATTCATTAATTTCACTAATTGACATGACTGCCCTGCAATTCTTGGGTGAAGGATGAATTGGTCAAAGGGAGAGGGTAGATTACCTTCCACCCACTAGTAACTATACATGTCTTGTTATAAATTTTAAATGCAGTGCTTGCTATGCTGAAATTATGCTCTTATTAAAGTATTGTGGTTTATATAGTTAGGAAAAACAAATTACTTTTCAAAATCTTCTAATTTTCTCAACGTATTTTTTGGAGGGTTTATGAAGTGAAAGAAATATATTGATTTTGTATTGTAACCATTTTAATTTGTAAGTACCAAAACGATTATAAAACTTTATATAAGATAAAGGTATGGTTATTTACTTTGATTAGAAAGGACAATGAAAACATTAGTTAAAATTATAAATGGTAGTGAAGCAATTATAAATGTTAGTGAAGTAATTAGGAAAGTAGAATCAAAGGTTTACCTGGTCGCTTATAATTGATTCATTTTGCAGTTAAGATGTGCAATGGAGATCAATTTGATAGTTAAACAGAAGTTGCACATGTTTGCCACCTGTTCATATGAGACTTCTCTCCTTGATTGTTGATGCTGTTATCTATGTTGATTGACAATGCTACACATCGCTGACGCGTCGGCTTGAACAGATAGCATGAAGGATATTTAACTTAATTCAAGACAGTCAAAATACCCTACAGTCAAAATACCCTAAAGAAGTAAAGCAACAAGGCTAAGAGCATAAGATCTTCGTTTGTAAGTGAGATGTCTAGAAAATTGTATACTTGCGTAAAATCATCACTTAAGCATTTATGAATAGAATAAATTAAGACCATTCAAAAAATTGGTGAAATATAGCCAGAAGAGGCATGTATAATTTAATTAATGCTTCATAAATGTAGGTTTTTCACCCTTTAATTTTGTATCCATATATACTATTTTCACCCTCTTTTAATTTTGTATAAATACATAATATTAAAAATCCAGTAAAATGTTTAATTGTAAATAAAATTTCTGTCTATCATACATATATTTTATTTTCCCATTGTAACATATAATTTACATTAAAACGTATAATTTACATTAACTACTTGTGAGTACAAACATTTCTTGCAAAATTAATATTTAGAGGAAGAAAAATATTCAAAAACAAATTAAATGATCTTTGTAGGAAAAAAGTAGGTAACTATGGTTTAAAAGACCACAGAGCATGTGGTCATGTATAGAAAGTCAAACATGGTCGTGTAGAGGAGGGGCCCCAGGTTAAGTCGACCGTGGTCGTGTAGAGGAGGGGCCCTAGAGCAAGTCGACCGTGGTCGTGTAGAGGAGGGGCCCCAGAGCAAGTCGACCGTGGTCGTGTAGAGGAGGGGCCCCAGAGCAAGTCGACCGTGGTCGTGTAGAGGAGGGGCCCCAGAGCAAGTCGACCGTGGTCGTGTAGAGGAGGGAGCCCCAGAGCAAGTCGACCGTGGTCGTGTAGAGGAGGGGCCCCAGAGCAAGTCGACCGTGGTCGTGTAGAGGAGGGGCCCCAGAGCAAGTCGACCGTGGTCGTGTAGAGGAGGGGCCCCAGAGCAAGTCGACCGTGGTCGTGTAGAGGAGGGGCCCCAGAGCAAGTCGACCGTGGTCGTGTAGAGGAGGAGCCCCAGAGTAAGTCAAAAATGGTCATGTAAAGGAGCGGCCCCAGAGCAAGTCGACCGTGGTCGTGTAGAGGAGGGAGCCCCAGAGTAAGTCAAACATGGTCGTGTAGAGGAGGGGCCCCAGAGCAAGTCGACCGTGGTCGTGTAGAGGAGGGAGCCCCAGAGTAAGTCGACCGTGGTCGTGTAGAGGAGGGAGCCCCAGAGTAAGTCGACCGTGGTCGTGTAGAGGAGGGGCCCCAGAGCAAGTCGACCGTGGTCGTGTAGAGGAGGGGCCCCAGAGCAAGTCGACCGTGGTCGTGTAGAGGAGGGGCCCCAGAGCAAGTCGACCGTGGTCGTGGTCGTGTAAAGGAGGGACCCCAGAGCAAGTCACAAACATGGTCGTGTAGAGGAGGGGCCCCAGAGCAAGTCGACCGTGGTCGTGTAGAGGAGGGGCCCCAGAGCAAGTCGACCGTGGTCGTGTAGAGGAGGAGCCCCAGAGCAAGTCGACCGTGGTCGTGTAGAGGAGGGAGCCCCAGAGTAAGTCGACCGTGGTCGTGTAGAGGAGGGGCCCCAGGTTAAGTCGACCGTGGTCGTGTAGAGGAGGGGCCCCAGAGCAAGTCAACCGTGGTCGTGTAGAGGAGGGGCCCCAGAGCAAGTCACCCGTGGTCGTGTAGAGGAGGGGCCCCAGAGTAAGGGCCCCAGGTCAAGTCAACCTTGGTCGTGTAGAGGAGGGGCCCCAGAGCAAGTCGACCGTGGTCGTGTAGAGGAGGGGCCCCAGAGCAAGTCGACCGTGGTCGTGTAGAGGAGGGGCCCCAGAGCAAGTCAAACATGGTCGTGTAGAGGAGGGGCCGCAGAGCAAGTCAAACCGTGGTCGTGTAGAGGAGGAGCCCCAGAGTAAGTCAAACATCGTCGTGTAGAGGAGGGGCCCCAGAGCAAGTCGACCGTGGTCGTGTAGAGGAGGGGCCCCAGGTTAAGTCGACCGTGGTCGTGTAGAGGAGGGGCCCCAGAGCAAGTCAACCGTGGTCGTGTAGAGGAGGGGCCCCAGAGCAAGTCGACCGTGGTCGTGTAGAGGAGGGGCCCCAGAGCAAGTCGACCGTGGTCGTGTAGAGGAGGGGCCCCAGAGCAAGTCAAACATGGTCGTGTAGAGGAGGGGCCGCAGAGCAAGTCAAACCGTGGTCGTGTAGAGGAGGAGCCCCAGAGTAAGTCAAACATCGTCGTGTAGAGGAGGGGCCCCAGAGCAAGTCGACCGTGGTTGTGTAGAGGAGGGGCCCCAGGTTAAGTCGACCGTGGTCGTGTAGAGGAGGGGCCCCAGAGCAAGTCACCCGTGGTCGTGTAGAGGAGGGGCCCCAGAGCAAGTCAAACATGGTCGTGTAGAGGAGGGGCCCCAGAGTAAGGGCCCCAGGTCAAGTCGACCTTGGTCGTGTAGAGGAGGGGCCCCAGAGCAAGTCGACCGTGGTCGTGTAGAGGAGGGGCCCCAGAGCAAATCAACCGTGGTCGTGTAGAGGAGGGGCCCCAGAGCAAGTCGACCGTGGTCGTGGTCGTGTAAAGGAGGGACCCCAGAGCAAGTCACAAACATGGTCGTGTAGAGGAGGGGCCCCAGAGCAAGTCGACCGTGGTCGTGTAGAGGAGGGGCCCCAGAGCAAGTCGACCGTGGTCGTGTAGAGGAGGAGCCCCAGAGCAAGTCGACCGTGGTCGTGTAGAGGAGGGAGCCCCAGAGTAAGTCGACCGTGGTCGTGTAGAGGAGGGGCCCCAGGTTAAGTCGACCGTGGTCGTGTAGAGGAGGGGCCCCAGAGCAAGTCAACCGTGGTCGTGTAGAGGAGGGGCCCCAGAGCAAGTCACCCGTGGTCGTGTAGAGGAGGGGCCCCAGAGTAAGGGCCCCAGGTCAAGTCAACCTTGGTCGTGTAGAGGAGGGGCCCCAGAGCAAGTCGACCGTGGTCGTGTAGAGGAGGGGCCCCAGAGCAAGTCGACCGTGGTCGTGTAGAGGAGGGGCCCCAGAGCAAGTCAAACATGGTCGTGTAGAGGAGGGGCCGCAGAGCAAGTCAAACCGTGGTCGTGTAGAGGAGGAGCCCCAGAGTAAGTCAAACATCGTCGTGTAGAGGAGGGGCCCCAGAGCAAGTCGACCGTGGTCGTGTAGAGGAGGGGCCCCAGGTTAAGTCGACCGTGGTCGTGTAGAGGAGGGGCCCCAGAGCAAGTCAACCGTGGTCGTGTAGAGGAGGGGCCCCAGAGCAAGTCGACCGTGGTCGTGTAGAGGAGGGGCCCCAGAGCAAGTCGACCGTGGTCGTGTAGAGGAGGGGCCCCAGAGCAAGTCAAACATGGTCGTGTAGAGGAGGGGCCGCAGAGCAAGTCAAACCGTGGTCGTGTAGAGGAGGAGCCCCAGAGTAAGTCAAACATCGTCGTGTAGAGGAGGGGCCCCAGAGCAAGTCGACCGTGGTTGTGTAGAGGAGGGGCCCCAGGTTAAGTCGACCGTGGTCGTGTAGAGGAGGGGCCCCAGAGCAAGTCACCCGTGGTCGTGTAGAGGAGGGGCCCCAGAGCAAGTCAAACATGGTCGTGTAGAGGAGGGGCCCCAGAGTAAGGGCCCCAGGTCAAGTCGACCTTGGTCGTGTAGAGGAGGGGCCCCAGAGCAAGTCGACCGTGGTCGTGTAGAGGAGGGGCCCCAGAGCAAATCAACCGTGGTCGTGTAGAGGAGGGGCCCCAGAGCAAGTCGACCGTGGTCGTGTAGAGGAGGGGCCCCAGAGCAAGTCGACCGTGGTTGTGTAGAGGAGGGGCCCCAGAGCAAGTCGACCGTTGTCGTGTAGAGGAGGGGCCCCAGAGCAAGTCAAACATGGTCGTGTAGAGGGGCCGCAGAGCAAGTCAAACATGGTCGTGTAGAGGAGGGGCCCCAGAGCAAGTCGACCGTGGTCGTGTAGAGGAGGGGCCGCAGAGCAAGTCAAACATGGTCATGTAGAGGAGGGGCCCCAGAGCAAGTCGACCGTGGTTGTGTAGAGGAGAGGCCCCAGAGCAAGTCAACCGTGGTCGTGTAGAGGAGGGGCCCCAGAGCAAGTCGACCGTGGTCGTGTAGAGGAGGGGCCCCAGAGCAAGTCGACCGTGGTCGTGTAGAGGAGGGGCCCCAGAGCATGTCAACCGTGGTCGTGTAGAGGAGGGGCCCCAGAGCAAGTCAACCGTGGTCGTGTAGAGGAGGGGCCCCAGAGCAAGTCAACCGTGGTCGTGTAGAGGAGGGGCCCCAGAGCAAGTCAACCGTGGTCGTGTAGAGGAGGGGCCCCAGAGCAAGTCAACCGTGGTCGTGTAGAGGAGGGGCCCCAGAGCAAGTCAACCGTGGTCGTGTAGAGGAGGGGCCCCAGAGCAAGTCGACCGAGGTCGTGTAGAGGAGGGGCCCCAGAGCATGTCAACCGTGGTCGTGTAGAGGAGGGGCCCCAGAGCAAGTCAACCGTGGTCGTGTAGAGGAGGGGCCCCAGAGCAAGTCGACCGTGGTCGTGTAGAGGAGGGGCCCCAGAGCAAGTCAACCGTGGTCGTGTAGAGGAGGGGCCCCAGAGCAAGTCGACCGTGGTCGTGTAGAGGAGGGGCCCCAGAGCAAGTCAACCATGGTCGTGTAGAGGAGGGGCCCCAGAGCAAGTCGACCGTGGTCGTGTAGAGGAGGGGCCCCAGAGCAAGTCAACCATGGTCGTGTAGAGGAGGGGCCCCAGAGCAAGTCAACCGTGGTCGTGTAGAGGAGGGGCCCCAGAGCAAGTCAACCCGGGGTCGTGTAGAGGAGAGGCTCCAGATGAATCGCTGTTTTGAAGATTCGGTAATTTTCCAAAGTCCACTTGTGACATACTGGTATTTTGAATAATATTTCTATCATCCAGACCTAAAAAGAAAATATTCAATTTAGAGAAATTTCAAAGGGATTATATTTTGACACATTCTTCAGTCATTTTGTTGTATACAGTCTTGAAATAATTATACTAAACATTTTTTAAAATTAAGCAAAATGATTAAATGTTTTAAATATAGAATTATTTGAAACCTGGCATTCTTTATTTCAACATATGGTAGCTATTAAACTTTCTAGTGCCTTTTACACTTGACCAAGAACTTTCCTTTTAACACGTGTATCAGAATTTACCAAAAATAATTTGCCATGAAAAGACGACTGTTCTTGGAGGCTTTCTTTCCTCTGCTTAGTCCAGAGGAAACTGTTAGCAGGGCTGAAATTATCTTGATAGACATTTGCTCATCAGTGAAAAAGCAGCTCAGGACAAACTTATTTAGTACCTGTCAGTTAGCAGGGCTGAAATGGTCCTAATAGTTAGACATTTGTGAAAATCTGGTGTAGAGGAAACACTTTTCAATACCCAATCCCTGGTATGTGAATCTCATCAATAACATTCAAGCAAATGTTAAGAAAAAAACAAAAAGGCCTGTGGAAAAAATTATGTACGGAAGGCTCCATCACTACTGGAAAGGGCATGAGTGTTCTCTCAAAACTTTTTTTTCCTACCTCAGGAAGATCAGATACTGGCATATGGCATTTCTATTTCCCTAAATTATAGAAAAAGATCTATTGACAATGACGGTGAATGTCTTAAACCAGTAATTGTGATATTAAACAGTAGAAGGATATTCTTTTTACATATCAATAAATTAAATCAAGTCTATAGATTGGAGCCTACTTGAGAATGATGATGGCTTCAGCAGTAGCCTCCATAAAACCTGGTTCTGCAATATTACAGCTGTCGTCTTAGCACTAAAAGGCATTGTAGAAACTAGTTGTAGCACCAAAAGTTATATAGTAGAAACAACAGCCTAAAGGCACAGCCTAAAACCATTAGATTTTAAGCAACACTGAAATGTCAACAGTGACAGGATGGATCTTTTCAGGGGACAGCAGGAACAGGAGCGACTCGTGGGAAAGTCAAAACGAGAGAGAGAGAGAGAGAGAGAGAGAGAGAGAGAGAGAGAGAGAGAGAGAGAGAGAGAGAGAGAGAGAGAGAGAGAGAGAGAGAGAGAGAGAGAGAGATGTAACAGGTAATGATGCAAAACACTAGGTAAATCACCAAATAGTTAATAAGCTACAACATAAGAAGTAACTATAAACCAAAAAAACTTTTGTACCACAAATGCTTATTCAGGAAAACCGGTGGTTAACAAACTATTTGTACTAAAATTTAAGAAAAACAAAAAAACAAGCAATAAGGACTTTCCCCTTTAACCATTTCTACATACCTCATTGATGTGCAGCTTGATTGGCATGTTGTGGCCAAGAATTTAGAACCACAAAGTTTAATACAAAGTCCTCAAAGGAAGTACGTATGTGTATCATATTTGACAATATCTCACAAACCACAAAATTCTGCAGTATGGAGCACTCACTAAAAATTCTTGAAAATTCTACCCTTGGAATGGATAATTCATTGAATTTTATTGCTTAACACCTCATAGTTTTCCACTTTGTTTAAACACCATAGCATCCAGAGTAGTCTCCAATACACCAGAAATATTATTCAAAATATGGCTATATTTACCTTGAAACAAATGTAGCTGTACAAGTCTTCATTGAAAACAACTACTGTACAGCATAATTTCCTTCCAGTTGACATTTTGCAAGAGATTTTGAGTCTACTATCATCACAGTGTGTCTGCCTACCAGGTACCTGAAAGAATTTTATTCAAATCACCTATTTTCGTAGAAAATTTGAAATACGAATTTACTGGAATTAGCATCTACACAGTTCATACTCTTCCGCTGACTTAGGATTGAATCCCCCTGGTGAATTCATTGATTTTAGTTTTGTTAAAAGACAAGCCGAGAGCCATACAGTATGTTGTATAACTACCATATCTAAATAAAAGTATTCTAACTGCCAAACACTTTCTTTCTAAAGTTATCAGTCTCAAAATATTTCCTTTTAACACTCCAGCAGCCAAGTTCAACCAAATTCTATAGAAAAGATCTTTTAGCAGATTCAGTATATAGAGTTTCAAATATCTTTTATTCAAGAATTAGTAATTGTAAAATTTATAAAAACAAATTAAAACAATTTGCAATGAATAACACTACAGTATTTAATTTCTTATATCTTATACATTGCAAAATTCTTTTAAACCACAATTTTGTAGGATAAATGGCGTCATTTTTTAATTTAAAACCTAATGAGAAAGCCTTAATCAATAAACCAAAATTTATGAATTCCTTCTTAATTGCTTACCTTGGATTTGTAAAAAAGAAAAATAACTGAAATTCAGTGTTAAGTCACCAATGGCAGCGTGATTTCTCCAATAGCCATTCCAAAGAAAATCTTCCAACTGCAACCCCAAGCCTCCAATTTTCAACATTCCCAGACAACCTCCATTTTGCATTTTCTTGCATCTAAAGCACCAGTCTGTCAATAAAATGTACAATTAAAATTTCTTTTCTAATTACCCTTCAATTAAATTACTTACAATATTTCACTTCTAGGAATCTTAAGAGCAAAATGACAAATTTAAAGTAATTTGCATTTATCCTAACAACAAAAACATGAAGCTCTTTATTAAGGAATGTAGTTTCAATGAAGCTGGAAGATTAGCCATAAGACTTTTAGGGAGGTGTCCCTACCCCACAACTTGTTAGCAGGGGTTAGGGAAGTAGTACCGACTGCCCTCCTCATACACACACACACACACACACACACACCAGTGTTCTATTGTCACTTTTGTTTGCAGGCAGGACTTACCGGGGGATAGGTGATGGTGGGCCAAATTTGTATAAAGAGCTCAAGGTTTGCATTATTAGAAAAATACAAATTACTGTAAATTTGTCATTTGTTCAGACACTAAATACAAACCTTTTTGATCTTAATTAGAGAAGGCTCACCTCTAAGGGGGGTGGAAGTCCTAACCAACTGGCCGGTTTTTGACCCAGGGTTTTCCCCCCTAAGTGCTATGCACATATAATGGAGAAAACCCTCGATAACCCTACGTGCAATAGCGCGTTTTAGCGGTCTGAGCAATCTATGTGATTGTGTAATACAAGCAGTGTGACTAGTTTAGGTAACGCTTCTTAGGAAGACATTATTTTTAATAAGTTTAGCCTCGGGAGCCAGAATATCTGAACTCTCAGCACTATCTAGGGAATCAAATCATATTGACTTTCTTTCTTCTGGTGAAATATTAATCTCTCCAGATCAGAAATTCTTAGCAAAGAATGAGGATCCACAGAATAGATGATCCCCGTGGAAGTTTGTCCCACTTCCACAGGATCTATCACTGTGCCCAGTTGACACCCTGAAAGCCTATTTGAATAGAACTTCTAAAAAGTCTTCAGGCCATTTGTTTATTAAAGAGAATGGAGGAACCATTTCCCTGAAAGGAATCAGACAACAGATTTTTTATTTTATTAAACAAGCCAACCCGGAATCAGTCCACATGCCCATGATATCCAAGCAGTAGCAACATCAGTCAATTATTTTCATCACATGAATTTTGAAGAATTAATAAGATATACAGGCTGGAAATCACCAGCAGTATTCAAACGCCATTATTTAAAATCCTCGGAAGCCCTAAAATTTGCAACAGTGGCAGCAGGGAACGTGGTTCCTCCGGTTGTAACAGAACCATTATAACAAGGTCCTATCTTCATATATAATTTTTTCCTCTTAGTGCCTTGTCTCCTAATAAGGAGCAGGGCGACACCTGCCTTGCCTATTCCCCCTACCTTACCCTGGCCTTCATTTGGATTGCACTTTAACCCATGTTTGTGATGTTTATATATTACTAATGTCCTTTCTATTATGTTGAGACATATGTTCTTTGTTTATTGGAAGTTTTTCTCTATTTTTTCCAATAAGTTTTGGGGTCTCTGACCTGGTATTGTAATTTAAGAGATTGGTATCTTAAGGGTTATTAGTAAAACACTCTTACTTAAATTATTCTATTCTTATTTCAGTTCCTCAACTTTATGTGTATTTCCAAGCTTATGGGATCAATTCTCTGTTACTATTTCATGGAGCGACACAGGTTGAGCCCAGAAAAGGGATTTTGACGAAGGAAAAATCTATTTCTGGGCGAGGGACCTGTGTCACCCAGTGAACCCCCCCCCTTTTTTTTTCCTCACCCTTAGCTGGCCAAAGCTTGGGGTGCTAGTAGGAATGATGAGAGAGAGTGGGTAGTGGTAGGGCTGGGGGGGGGGGGGGGCAGTAGCCATAGTAGCGGGCAGTAATCGGATGTAGAACGGTACCTTGTAGTAATGGGGGATGTTGAGGAAGGAGAATACTAATTGGTAAGGGACCTCTGACAGTGGTTTTAACACACCCCAGTTACTATACCGACACTCTTTAAGGGTGAGCGAGCTGGGTATATTCCTGGCATTCCATGCAACTTTTTTCTCTGGTATAATTAGCAGTATTTATACCTTGGAAAAGGGTGCTATAAGAAGCATTTCACGGAGCAACACAGGTCCCTCGCCCAGAAATAGATTTTTCCTTCGTCAAAATCCATTTTTTAACTAACCATAGACGTTACTCAATCCCACCTTGCTATGGGGTATGGGGACGCAACAAGTATATATTTCCATACCAGGTTACACTAGGGAAAATGGTTTTACCTGCGGACAGATGAGGCCAGCTTACAGAGTACTGTAGATGTTGTTCCCCAAAAGAGGGGAAGATGAAAGAAGGAAAGAGCTCGTGTAACCTTTGCCCTCCAACATCTGCTACTTGACTATAAACAAGCCTGAGGTGTTTAAACTATTTGTTGTGGAGCCACGATGCTCCTGCTGGTCACGACTTGCAGGTAGTGAGCGGCTAAGGTCGATTGACGCTTCCACACACCCACTTGTAAGACCGGCTTCACAGAACAGTTCTCCTTGAACGCTATGGGCATACTTATGCCCCTAACGGCATGAACTCTAAGTCTCCATGTCTGAAAAGAAGTATTAGAATTCAATACTCCTCACTGGACCAAGTAGCAGCGGATTTGGATCACTGGTTGCATTATGAAAGACTCCTAATACAGAAGGAGTCAAACCTGGGATCCGTTGCTGTCAGATTTTTTGTTCTGGAGTCACACTCAGAATGAAGTTGAGTACTGTACTACAGTACCTGTCCTCAAACCTTGAAATGGGAAACGGATTGATTGATTTGAAGTTTCTAACATCCTGCCATCTAAGATCATTGACACTGATATCATTTGTTATAAAAAAGAATAAAAGAATATTAAATTTAAAACAATAAATGCAAAGATGTGCTTATGAAAGTTAAACAACTTTCAGAAGACCTGCTTCTGGAATACATCTAAAAATACCACTATCATAGAAAGACATCAAGTCCAAGAATCTTGGCACGGATGAACATCCAATCTTCACCTCGACCCTCAAAAATGTCCATTTCTTAAGGTGCTAAAAGTCATCAGAAACTTGTGTCAACCACATGACCAATGCGGAGACGACAAATAGTCGTCTCCCACTTTTGGGGCATCATGTTATACTGTTCCTCCAAGGATATATAACATTCGTTATCTCTCATCGTATTTCCATCTAGACTATACCAATGCTGTTGTCAATTATTATAAAACAAATTCTTAATGCTTGGTAAGAACTCATTACAGACGATGGAATACCTTCCTGGTAGCAACTTATGTCAGCATTCTTTGCTAGTAAATCTGCCTTTTCATTCCCGCATATACCTACGTGTGCTGGAACCCAACAAAATAAATTTCTCATCTCTCTCATTCCAATAATAAAGACACTGAAATTTTTAAAACTAAAGGGTTACTGGAATTAAAAACTTCGGAGCCTTTGTAGTTTATGGGGACACGCCGAGAAAAATGGACAACTAACCCAAACTTTCCCCCCACCTAACCTGACCTACAAGCCGTGTCTTTACCTTCCTAATGACCTACCGGGGGGGCTAACGCCCCCCTGCGACCCCCAAAACCACTTTTGCTATCATACAAACCCCACAAACCCAACCTAACCGAACCTAGTAGTTCCCAGGTCACAACCCCAAGTCGGGGGCAAGTCCCCGGACCCCCCTTCCTGGGCTGAACTTAGAAAATATAAAATAACTTCATATTATGGTATATCGGATCATAGTAAAGCACATCTTCCCCATAAGAAAAAACGATTGGGCTAGTAATAAGAAAGATATCGCCCTGTACCGATAAACTACATTCACCCCCAAAACTTCTAAAGCTTGTAGGACACCTTGCATCACTAGAAATGGTAAAATTTCCCTCCATCACTTTTTCAAAAATATAGATGTTAGAGAAAGTGCACCTCTACAATTAAAAGCATTACTATGTACTCCAAATCCAATGCCAACTTTAGCTTTGAAGCCATCAGTATAAATAAACGTTGATTCCCTATGTTCTGCAACATATTCCATAATATCAATAAAATAGTTACAGAAAGATATCTCTTGTAATTAACATAAAGGGGTTGATGATATCTTAGATGGAAGCACTTTACTTCTAGCTATAGAAAGACTGTGTACCAACTGGGAGCAACTCAAAATATCTACAATACCTTACAAGCTTTGCAGTCTGATAGGATAAAGAATTTGGAAGTCTTCGCAACCTAAACCAAAATACCAATACCGAATAGAAGATTTTCAGTAAATGTCTATGGGCGATCCTCCAGCATCACAAGGAGGCTTGGGATTGGCGAAAGGGTTTGTATTTAGTTTCCGAAATAACGGATTTTGACATGGGAAAATTTATTTTTGGGTGAGATAGCTATGTTGTCCTGATAGAAGTTCCTCATTGGCAGCTTCTATTTGGGATATTTCTGCAAGTGATATACCAGAGAATAGTTTTAAAAGTGTACTATCGAGATTCTCGTCAGCTATCAATTCTAAGTAACATTCTTTAAAGAAAATTTCATGACCCCAAACTGGTGCATCAGTATATTATTAGCGACCTTTGTATAAACAGTATTCATAAGGTAGAAGTTGTTTCAATATAAAGTTGTATAGAAAATGTTACTTTAAATGTCTTTGAAGTACAGTAAATTATATGCCTAAAAGAAATCAACTTAGGCTATTACAAGTTATTACAGTAAAGATCACTCTGATTCAAAATCAACTATTTTAACAGCCAACTATCACAAAGTAAAAAAAAAAAATAGTCCCTTCTTTTATACATTTTTTTACCTATGATCTCTAACCTCCTGGGTTTTTGTTTCCAGTTGTTATCCACATACAAGATTTAAGTAAATACCAATTAATGGCAGCAGCTTTTAACCTAGTAACGAAATATTTCAAGAGGCCATTGGTTATTCTCAAATTATCTTAACGTTAATCCTTTACTTGATAAAAAAAAAAAGTTAGTCACTAACAGACTTCTAAACTCTAACATTTTACCAAAAGTTAGCCAAAATCCAAACTCTGCAGGTTCAGGGATGTATCAATATTTTGAAGGTATATGATTAGTTTTAAACCGATTTTAAGCTAAACTTATTAAAAATTATAGAAAAAAAATGTTCTGCTAGTCCTTATTAGAAGAAAACCAGTTAGCCATTTTCAGAAACCGGAATAAGAAAAAGAAACATACAGTATTTTAATTTTTGAGCTACCGAGTTGAAGACAAATATTTAGAAGAATTAAAACTAACTCCATACACCTACATCTTGCCTTCAAATTTAATAATGAACAAAAATTTTGAATTGAGCATAGGATGCATTAAACGTAATGGAAGTTAGATTTATGAAATATCAATAACAAAATAAATTAAGCCGCATTGATAGACAAAACCTGGCAGCAGTGCTCTAAGTAATAATCTGGCTGGAAACTCGTGCATTTGGTCATAGGAAAATTCGTATAGATTGAAAATAGAAATAGAAAAAAATAAGAGCGCTATATTACTTATAACTAAATGATAGTGGTGATTCATTACTAATTTTATTAAGCCATTGGCCATTGAAGTAAGCTTTTACTAACAGCATAACATTAACTATACTAATCAGACCTTATGTATCAACGTTACCCATATCTTTAAAAAATTTTACACATTCCCCTATTAACCAGATTACCTCAAATTTTGATAGAAAAACGTTCATGGCGCCCACAATGGCTGTTGGGCTTTGGGGATAAAGTTTTCCTCTTGTAAAGCCAGTTTAACAATTTCCTGGTCATCATAGAAACAAAATTAAGCAGAGGGAAGTCATGTTTATTTGAATTTAGTAATATTTGAAATATGATGGTTCTCCTATTTACATATAGATAACTTTCACGAAGACCAAATTAAAAACCAATGGCAAATTAATAAAGAGAATGCCATTCAGCATTTTAATTTAAAGTTGAGATGGAGCTAAATATCGTAAAAAAGGGGGGTTGGGGATTACTTTTTCAATTTGTGCATGCACTATCACCAGCAAACTACTACTGATCATGCCGTAGTTACAAGTTATACTAAATTTAGTTATTAAACCAATCAGTATGGCAAGAATTCGGCGATACCTTCTTGTAAAGGCGTATAGTCAATTATTTTTCATAGATAAACAACTCTGTGGCAATGTACATCATACTCTGGCACATACAAACTTGTTCCATATCAATTCGCCTTAGGAAAAATAAAATAATCTTTCCCAGCGTTATCCTTACATTATAGGGGTCGGCTACCTGATGCGCTCTCTCCAAATGCCTTCTATCAAGGCATCCTCTTGCACCAAACTACTACTATTTCTATTTCATCATTTACCTGATTTCGCCTTCTAATTCTTTGCCTTCCTCTTGATCTTCTCCTCCTAACAAGTTTTGCAATACATTCTCATTTTTGGGGGGATTGATTACACTATCTAT